>NC_133144.1:6646240-6676240 GCF_048418815.1 Hemitrygon akajei
GGGAGAGTGTGAGAGAGTGTGGGGGAGTGTGGGGTTTGTGGGAGAGTGTGGGGAATGTGGGGATTGTGGGAGAGTGTGAGAGAGTGTGGGGGAGTGTCAGAGAGTGTGGAGGAGTGTGGGGTTTGTGGGAGAGTGTGGGGAATGTGGGGACTGTGGGAGAGTGTGGCAGAGTGTGGGGGAGTGTCAGAGAGTGTGGGGGAGTGTGGGGATTGTGGGAGAGTGTGGGGAGTGTGGGGGAATGTGGGGATTGTGGGAGAGTGTGAGAGAGTGTGGGGGAGTGTCAGAGAGTGTGGAGGAGTGTGGGGTTTGTGGGAGAGTGTGGGGAATGTGGGGACTGTGGGAGAGTGTGAGAGAGTGTGGGGGAGTGCAGAGTAGTGTCAGAGAGTGTGGGGGAGTGTGGGGATTGTGGGAGAGTGTGAGAGAGTGTGGGGGAGTGTGGGAGAGTGTGGGGAATGTGGGGATTGTGGGAGAGTGTGAGAGAGTGTGGGGGAGTGTGGGGTAGTGTCAGAGAGTGTGGGGGAGTGTGGGGATTGTGGGAGAGTGTGAGAGAGTGTGGGGGAGTGTGGGAGAGGAGTGGGAGAGGGTGGGAGAGAGTGGGAGGGGGTGGGAGAGTGTGGGAGGTGGCTGGAGAGGGTAGGAGGTGGTGGGAGAAGGAGAGGCTGGGAAGGGGTTTGAGAAGGTGGGAGAGTGTGGGAAAGAGTGGGAGAAGGCGGGGATGTTGGGAGAGGGTTGGAGAGGGTGGGAGGTGGCTGGAGGCTTTCTGTTAGTCGCATCAGCTCCATTCACATCCTAGCAAAGATTCTCTGTGTCATGTTCATTCATAAAATAAAAACGTCAGATATAATCAGTCAATTAAAAGGCAAATGTAGTAGCTAATGTCGATAAGAGATGCCAAACAGAAATTTTTTGAAGTCTGTAGAATTTATTAGTGTGTAATTTCCAATAAAACTCCTCCCCTTTAGTGCAACTAATTGTGGAGATTGTTTTAAATTGGTGAAGTGAACTCATTTCAAGAATGCTGCAATTATCTCAACAACAGAAGAAGTTTTTCACTTCAGATACTCGTGAGGATCAGATATCATTAAAACACTGGCTATTTCTGGCTTATCGATGGCCAGAGCGATGCATGGGGAACTGAATAAAACAACACATGGCAATCCTGCTGTGTTCTTCCAATAAGGCAGCCTGAGAACCTAACAAACAAAAGAGAAGGTTATTGACTTGTTTCTCCCTCCAGAGATGTTGCCGGATTGGCTGTGTGTTTCTAGTATTTAAAGCATTTATTTGACACTTCTGACATTTGCTTTAAGAGATGACTCAACAAGCAATCAATCAGAACTGGTGAGACCACATGCGAAGTATTTTGTACAGCATCCATATTGATTTTTTATTGTCACATTTAATGAACAGCTTTTGCCTACGTCCCATCGAATCTCCGATGGCGACGTGGAAGTGTACAGGAGAGAGATACATCAGCTGGTTGAGTGCTGACACAACGTCCTTGCACTCAAAGTCAGTATGACAAAGGAATTGATTGTGACTTCAGTGTGGGGTTGTCGAGGGAACACACTTCAGTGTGGGGTTGTCGAGGGAACACACTTCAGTGTGGGGATGTCGAGGGATCACACTTCAGTGTGGGGTTGTCGAGGGAACACACTTCAGTGTGGGGATGTCGAGGGATCACACTTCGGTGTGGGAATGTCGAGGGAACACACTTCAGTGTGGGGATGTCGAGGGATCACACTTCAGTGTGGGGATGTCGAGGGAACACACTTCAGTGTGGGGATGTCGAGGGATCACACTTCAGTGTGGGGTTGTCGAGGGAACACACTTCAGTGTGGGGATGTCGAGGGAACACACTTCAGTGTGGGGATGTCGAGGGATCACACTTCAGTGTGGGGATGTCGAGGGAACACACTTCAGTGTGGGGATGTCGAGGGATCACACTTCAGTGTGGGGTTGTCGAGGGATCACACTTCAGTGTGGGGTTGTCGAGGGAACACACTTCAGTGTGGGGTTGTCGAGGGATCACACTTCAGTGTGGGGTTGTCGAGGGAACACACTTCAGTGTAGGGATGTCGAGGGATCACACTTCAGTGTGGGGATGTCGAGGGATCAGCGGAGGAAAGGCTGAGCAGTTTCCAGTTCCTGGGTGTCCACATCTCCTCAGGTCTATCCTGGGCTCAACACATTGATGCAATTATGAAGAAGGCACGTCTGTGTCAATATTTCATTAGAAGTTTGAGGAAATTTGATATAGCAAATCTCTACAGATGTACCGTGGAGAACTCTCTAATGGATTACATCACTGTCTGGCACGGAGGGGCCAGTGCACAACATCCGCAAAAGGTAAAGAGGGTTGCAAGCTCAGCCAGCTCCATCGTGGGCACCAGCCACATGGACATCTTCAAAAGGCAATGCCTCAAAGAAAGTGGCATTCATCATTAAGGACCCCACCACCCAGCACATGCCCTCTTCTCAAAGCTACCATCAGAGAGGAGGTACAGGAGCCTGAGGGGAGACACTCAATGTTTTAGCAACAGCTTCTTCCCTCCACCATTTCTGAATGGACAATAAATCCATGAACTGCCTCAATAGTTTTGCTCTTTTGCACTACTTGTCCAATTTAATTTATATACATTAGTGTACACAATATATATAAATACATATATATTTCTCATTGTAATGTACAGTAAGTTTTAAAAGCCTTGCACTGTACCGCTGCCACAAAATAACAAATTTCATGACAGTGACATTAAACCTGATTCTGATTGTTAATTCTGTACTAAGTACATCGCGGGCGAACAGAGGAAAACAGAATGCGAAGGAAGTGAGTGCAAGTACTGCAGCAAGCTACGCTGGGAGGTCAAGAGTTTATCTTTCAGAGCTTGGGAGGTCCATTCCATAGTCTGATTACAGTGAGATCGAGGCTGTCCTGGGGCCTGATGGCACATGCTCTTGGGCTCTTTTATACACTCTGGCGAATGGCAGAAAGAGAAGACCAGATGGAATTTAATGCTGTTAGGTGTTGTCCTTTGAGAGGACAAACAAGGCCAGGATTTACTAGACATGGTGAGTGGTAGGGCACTGAGGTGTGTAACAGAACACAGGGGATTGGGGAATCCAGATCCATAATTCCTTGAAATCTCCCCTCATTCTCCTATGCTCCGGGGAATAAAGTCCTAACCTATTCAATGTTGTAAATTTTCCTTGAAAGTGGCATCACAGGTGTTAAAGTGTCTCGAGAATGCAGGCCTTCGCAGTGGGTGAGAAACAAGCCTGTGCTTAGCTTCATTACTCTGCACCAGAAATAGAACCAGAATTAGGCATTTGGCCCATCAGATCTGCTCAGCCCTTCTATCGTTGCTGATCCATTTTCTTCTCAGCCTCAGTCTCCTGCCTTCTCCCCGTGTCCCTTCATGCCCTGACTAATCAAGAATCTATCAACCTCTGCCTTAAATATGCCCAGTGACTTGGCGTCCAGCCACATGGCAAGAATTCCAGGTTCACCGCCCTTCGGCTAAAGAAATAGTTTCTCATCTCTGTTCTAAATGGACATCCCTCTATTCTAAGGCTGTGTCCTCTGGCCTTAGACTTCCCCTATGATAGGAAACATCCCCTCCAAACATCCACACTCTATCGAGGACTTTCAACATTCAATAGGTATCAATGAGTTCCCCCGTCATTCTTCTCCAGTGAGTACAGGCCCAGAGCCAACGAAAGCTCCTCATATGATAAGTTTGTCAATTCCTGAAACATTTTTGTCAATATCCTTTGAACCCTCTTCAATGTTTTCTTAGATAAGGAACCCATACCTGCCCACAATACTCTAAGTGAGGCTTTGTAAAGCCTCAACATTACATCCTTGCTCTAATATTCTCGTCCTTTCAAAGTGAATACTAACATTCAAACACCAGAGGGCATATGTACAAAATTAAGGGAGGGAAGTTTAGGGGAGACATCAGGGGTAAGTTTTTTTACACAGAGGGTTGTGAGTGCCTGGAATGACTTGACAAGGATGGTGGTGGAGGCTAAAACATTAGGGGTATTTAAGAGCCTCTTGGACAGGCACATGGATGAAAGAAAAATAGAGGGTTATGGGGTAGTGTGGGTTTAGTACTTTTTTTAATGATTATATGGGTCGGCACAACATGGAGGGCTGAAGGGCCTGTACTGTGCTGTAATGTTCTATGGTTCTAACATCAGATTAGTCTTCCTCACCACAGACTCAATCTGCAAATTAACCTTTAGGGAATCCTGTATGAAGACTCCCAAGTCCCTTTGTACCTCAGATTTTTATAATTTCTCTCCATTTAGAAAATAATTTATGCTTTTATTTCTTTTACCAAAGTGTATGACCATACACTTCCAGACACTGTATTTCATCTGCCACTTCTTTGCCCATTCTTCTAATCTGTCTGAGTCCTACTCTACCCTCTCCACTTCCTCAACACTATCTGCACCTCCACCTATCTTTGTATTGTCCGCAAAGTTAGCCCCAAAGCCATCAAGTCTGTCATCCAAGTCATTTACATATAACATAAAAAGAATCAGCCCCATCACAGTCCCCTGCAGAACACCATTAGTCACCGACAGCCAAACAGAAAAGACGCCTTTTATTCCCATTTTTTGCCTCCTGCCAATCAGCCAACGCTCCATCTACACTGCTATCTTTCCTGTAATACCAAAAACATAGAGACAGATTAAAAGGTTGTGGCTCTATACAGAAAACAAACTGGTATGCAGCAGCATCCTGTATTTAGAACGTATCCCTCTCGACTCACTCCCGGGGACTCTGCAGCTCGTGATATCCATATTAATTGTTTTTTTTTTGTATATTCACACCACTTGTCCTCTTTTGCACATAAGATGTTTGCCAGTCCTTGTTTAATGTGTTCTTTGTGGATTGTGTTGTTTCTTTGTGTTGTAGGCGCCTGTAAGGAAATCAATCTCAAGGGATTCTAATTTTGATAATAAATTTGAACTTTGAAATTTAAAGAGAGCTTATGACACATTGGCCTTCATAAATCAATGTAGTGAGTACAGGAGTTGGGATCTTACGTTGAAATTGTATAGGACATTGGTGAGGACTAATTTGGAGTATTGTGTGCAGTTTTGAGTCATCTACCTACAGGAAAAATATAAACGAGGTTGAAAGAGTGCAGAGAAAATTTACAAGGATGTTGCCAGGACTTGAGAAGCTAAGTTATAGGGAAAGGTTGAACAGGTGATGACTTAATTAGCTGGAGCGCAGGAGAATGAGGGGAGATTTCATAGAGATAAAGTATATAAAATTATGGAGGGTATAGAAAGAGTAAATTGAAGCAGACTTTTACCACTAAGGTTGGGCGGGACTACAACTAGTCAGTCATAGGTTAAGGGGGCAAGGTGAAATATTTAAAGGGAATGTGAGGGAAAGTTCCTACACTCAGAAGGTGGGGAGATGTGGAAAAAGCTGCCAGTGGAAATGGTGGATGTGGGTTTGTTTGCAACTTTTGAGAGAAATTTGGTAAAATACATGGATGGCAGGCTATGGTGGGCAGTGGCCCGGGGTAGATCAATGGGAAATGGCAGAATAATGATTTGCCATGGACTAGATGGGCCAAAGGGCCTGTTTCTGCACTCTCGTGCCCTGTGACTCTACCAGAGGGTGTACCCAGGGGAGAGTCAGTACATCAGGAACTATACCCCGGGGAGAGTCAGTACATCAGGGACTGTACCCCGGGGAGAGTCGGTACATCAGGGACTGTACCCCGGGGAGAGTCAGTACATCAGGGACTGTACCCCGGGGAGAGTCGGTACATCAGGGACTGTACCCCGGGGAGAGTCAGTACATCAGGGACTGTATCCCGGGGAGAGTTGGTACATCAGGGACTGTACCCCGGGGAGAGTTGGTACATCAGGGACTGTACCCTGGGGAGTGTCAGTACATCAGGGACTGTACCCCGGGGAGAGTCAGTACATCAATGACTGTACCCCGGGGAGTGTCAGTACACCAGGGACTGTATCCTGGGGAGAGTCAGTACATCAGGGACTGTACCCCGGGGAGTGTCAGTACACCAGGGACTGTATCCTGGGGAGAGTCAGTACATCAGGGACTGTACCCTGGGGAGTGTCAGTACATCAGGGACTGTACCTCAGGAAGAGTCAGTACATCGATGACTGTACCCCAGGGAGTGTCAGTACATCAGGGACTGTACCCCGGGGAGAGTCAGTACATCGATGACTGTACCACAGGGAGAGTCGGTGCAAAAGCAGATGCCTCTGTTTCTTTTACAAATTCATTGCCTTTCTAATTTGAAGAGAATCTCCATAAAAAGAGTCTGTGATGATAGCACAAGGGTTGGAATTCTCAAGTGCTGATAAGTACTGGAAACAGGAATGTTGAAAGCCTTTCACACAGGATTAGTCTTGGTTTAATGATCGTGCCCATTGCTCTCGCTTTAATGAATGTGCCCGTCGTCACTAGCTGCAGAATACTTGATCTGCATTGGGACAAAAGGCAGGTGGTGTAGAAAAGTAATTTCCGTGTACAGAGCAGGTGTTAGCCTGGATTTGAGCATCTCGAGTCTCTACTGTTGACACACTGACCCTGTTTGTGTGAGTTTGCTTCAAATGGACCAGCAAAGGCTGTTCAAACAGTCAGAATTGGCTAATATATTTAGGTGGTAAACAGTGATTGTGAGAGTTAAATGGGATCTGGGACACAGTGCACGGGCTCTGGGGAGGAACACGTTTGTAGTTGTCGAGAGCCTACAACACAGAGAACTAAATCGAAGAGTAAATAACAGCACACATTTTGGGCCAAGACCCTTTATCAGGACTTGGCTTGAAATGTCAGTCATCTATTTTCCTCCATTGACAGGAAATGACCCGACAGGAAATGAAGGGGAGGTTTGACCCAAAAGCAGAGCAGCAGAAATAATTCAGCGGTGAGCAATAACTTTAATAACAGACCGCAAAATAACTAGACACAAGGGGAACAATATCAGGAAGAATGGATACTAAGCACAACAGGCAACAAGGTCAATGAATGCTGGAGCAAATGACAGACAAAATGCTGGGGGATCTCAGCAGGCCATGCCGTATCCATGGATAAGAGTAAACCGCTGAAGTTTAGGGCCGAGAGCCTTCATCAGCACTGGAAAAAAGATGAGGAGGTCGGGGGTGGATGAAATATAAGGTGGTAGGTGATGGGTGAAATGGGGGGGGGGTGAAGTAAAGGGCTGGGAAGCTGATAGATCAAAGAGATACAGGGCTGGAGAAGGGAATCTGATAGGAGAGGGTAGAAGATCTTAAAAGAAAGGGAAGGAAGAGGAGCCCCAGAGGGGGATGACGGCATGGAAGGAGATGAGATGAGAGAGGTAAAAGGGAAGGGGAATGGTGAAGTGGTGGGGTGGAATTACTGGAATGGTCGAGAAATTGATGTTCATGCCATCAGGTTGGAATATGAGGTTTTACTCCTCCATCTAGAGAATGGCCTCATCACAACAGTAGAGGAGACCATGGACTGATATGTCGGAATGGGAATGGGAAGTGGAATCGAAGTGGATGGCTACTGGGAGACCCCGCATTTTCCAGCAGGCAGAGTGTAGGTGCTTGGCAGAACATTCTCCCAATCTACATTGAGTACTTCACAACCTGCCTTTTGTCCCAATGCAGCTTGAGATGATGGGTACATTCATTAAACCGGGAACAGGGGCAGGTTAATGGACAGGAGAGGTTCAGAGAGAGGGATGTGGACCTAATAGAGACCCCTGGACAGGTCCATAGACAGGAGGGTTTCAGAAGAATAGAGATCGAACAGAGACTCCTGGACAGGTCCATAGACAAGAGGGTTTCCGAAGAATACAGATTGAATAGAGACCCCTGGACAGGTCCATAGACAGGAGGGTTTCAGAAGAAAACAGATCGAACAGAGACTCCTGGACAGGAGAGATCCAGAGGGATATGGATCTAACAGAGACATTGGGCAGATTAAGTAACAGAAGTTTAGATTGATATGGACAAAACAGGGAAGTTGGACAGGAGAGGTTGAATAGGATATGCAACTAACCAGAGACCCATGGACAGCACAGGTGCAGAGTGATGTGTACCTATCGGTGCTGGTGATGGGCAGGAGATGTTTAGATTGATCTTCACTAGCAGAGACACTTGGACAGGTTCATTGATCTAACAGAGACCCATGGACAGTTTAAGGATAGCAGATGTTCTGAGGGATAGGGATATAAGACCATAAGACCATAAAATATAGGTGCAAAATTTCTTAAAAGCTTCCCAATCCTCTAACTTTCCACTAATTGTTGCCCTATTATATGCCTTCGCTTTGGCTTTTATGCTGGCTTTGACTTTTTTTGTCCGCCACGGTTGTGTAATCTTTCCTTCTGAATACTTCTTCCTCTTAGGGATGTTTACAGTCGGCCCTCCTTATCTGTGGGGGATTGGTTCTGGGACCCTCCTGTGGATACCAAAAAACAAGGATGCTCAAGTACCTTATTTAACCTGTCTCAGTGCGGTGGACTTTAGGACCCAGCAGAGCTCCGGACTCACCGCCCCCGGCTGCTGCTGAATCCTCAGTGTTTTTGTTCCATTGATGGAAAACAATCACGATTGAAGATAAAGTAGAAATAATAAAGTGATCGGAAAGAGGTGAAACACCATCGGTCATTGGAAAAGCGTTAGGCTACAGTCGGTCAACGATCGGAACAATTCTAAAGGATAAAGTGAGAATAATGGAGCATGTGAAAGGGCCTGTCCTGATGAAAGCTACAATTATTACTAAGCAACACAGTGGTTTAATTATTGAAATACGTATGTTTCTTAAGTGTTTTATATGCATAGAAAGGTAAAATATATACTATATACTAAGACAAACGTTTGACTGACGCTAAATAAAACCGGATGTACCTGTTCTGACTTACTTATAATACCTAATACAATGTAAATAGTTGTTATACTATATTGTTTAGGAAATAATGACAAGAAAAAAAAGTCTGTACATGCTCAAACAACGAGTGCTAGAGAGAGAACTTACGAATTTTTTCTCGATCCCGATCCGCAATAAACTATGCACATCCTCCCATATACTTTAAATCATCTCTAGATTACATATAGTACCTAATACAATGTAAATGCTGTGTAAATAGTTATTATACTGTATTGTTTAGGGAATAATGACAAGAAAAGAAGTCTGTACACGCTCAAACAGCAAGTGCTGGAGAGAGAACTTCCGGGTTGAATCTGCGCATGCGGAACCCACGGATAAGGAGGGCAGACTGTATATCCTGTGGCTTCTGAATTGCCTCCAGAAATTCCAGCCATTTCTGCTCTGCCATCATCCACACCAATATTTTTTTCCAGTCAATTCTGACTACCTTTTCTCTCAGGCCTCTGTAATTCCCTTTACCCCAGTGTAATGCTGATACATCTGAATTGAGCTTTCCTTCTCAAATTTCAGGATGAATTGGATCATATTATGATCACTGGCTCCTAAGGGTTCTTTTACCTTAAACTCTCTAATCAATTCTGGTTCATTATAACACCCAATCCAGAACAGTTGACTCCGAGTGGGCTCAACCATGAGCTGCACTAAAAATCCATCTCCTCGGCACTCTAGAAATTACCCATCCTGGAATTCAGAACCAACCTGGTTTTCCCAGTATACCTGCATATTGAAATCCCTATGACTATTGTAACATTGCCCTTTTAGCAAGCATTTTCTATCTCCCATTGTAATTTGTAGGCCACATCCTTACTACTGTTTGGTGGTCTGTAGACAGCTCCCATCCGGGTCCTTTCACTCTTTCATTTCCTCTACCCACAAAGATCCAACACTTTCTGATCCTATGTCACCTCTTTCTAAAAACTTGCTTTCATTTTTTACCAACAGAGCAACACTGCCCCTTCTGATCAAACAAGCTGGATGAACTCAGCAGGTCGGGCAGCATCCGTTGAAAGGAGCAGTCAACGTTTCGGGCCGAGACCCTTCGTCAGGACTGAAGAAGGAGGGGGCAGGGGCCCCATTTTGAATTGACCACAGCATCTACAGTATATTTTGTGTTTACTGCCCCTTCTGACTTGCTGCCTGTCCTTTTGGTACAATACTTTTCTTTAGTCATGAAGCTCCCAGCTATAATCTTCTTTCAGCCATGATTTAGTGATGCTTACAACATCATAGCTGCCAATCTGCAACTGCTACAAGTTCATCTACCTTATTCCGTATACTGCACACATTCAAATACAACACCTTCAGTCACAATCTTGCCCCATCAGCAGCCTCTCCTCACTACACATTGCCTCTGTTAGTAAACCAGCTGCCTCATCTTCATCCGCCTTTCCTACGATACTTCTTGCATTGAAATACAGGCAGCTCAGGACACTAGTCACACCAGGCTCAACCTTTTGATTCCTAACTTTGTCTGAGGTCTTACTAACATCAGCCTCCACAACCTCTCCACTAACTGTTCTGACACTTTGGTTCCCATCCCCTGCATCTCCAGTTTAAAACTCACCGTGCAGCATTAACAAACCTTCCCGCTGGGATATTTCCAGTTGAGGTGCAAACCATCCCTTCTGTACAGGTTCCACCTTCCCTGGAAGAGAGCCCAACGATCCAAAAATCTTCTGCTCTCCCTCCCACACTATCTCCTTAGCCACACATTAAACTGTATAAGCTTTCTGGTTTGGCCTCATTAGCACATGGCAGGGGTAGCAATCCTGAGATCACAACCCTGGTGCCAACTTAGCACCTAACTTCATGAGTTCCCTGCGCAGAACCTCATTACTCATCCTACCGATGTTATCGCTACCTACATGAACCATGACTTCTGGCTGTTTACCCTCCCACTTAAGAATGCTGGGGACTCAGTCTGAGGTATCCTGGACCCTGGCACTCGAGAGGCAACATAACATCCAAGAATCTTGTTCTTGCCCACAGAACCTCCTGTCCGTTCCCCGAATTCAGATTCAGTTTATTGTCATTTAGAAACCACAAATGCAATGCAGTTAAAAAATGAGACAACGTTCCCCCAGAATGATATCACAAAAGCATATGACAAAACAGACTACACCAGAAGATCCACGTAATGTTTGGCAATCCCCAATCCAGAGTCCGGAGAGGCTGCTGCGTATTAATATCGCGCTACCGTCTAGCGTGTTCACCGGAAAGGAGTTCCAAATCCACCAGACAAAAACAAGACCAAAAACTAAAGCTACAAGACCTGCACAAAACCACATAGTTACAACAGTGCAAACAATAGCATAATTGATAAAAAACAGACTATGGGCACAGTAAAAATAGTCTAAGATGTTAAAGGACTGTAAGTTCAAAAGAAATCACCAGTTTCCACAAGTCCCCAGGGTCCCGACAGACTCACCATCCCACGCCGGCGGAAGAAGGGAGTACACCCGCTATGGACTTCCAAGGCGCCACCCGACTCAGCCTCGCAGATGCAGCACACAATGAATCCTCTATCACAAGTGTGCCTCTTCTCCTCCTTCCATTCTGAATCACACAGGCAGCACCAGAGACCTGACCACTGTGATTTTCCTCTGTTAAGTTAACCTCCCCAACAGTTTTCAAAGTGACATGCCTGTTGTTGAGTGGGATGGCCAAGGGGTATTCCCCACTGGCTCTTTAACCCCCCCCCTTTTCCCCTTTCTGACTGTGTCCTGGACCTGGGGTGTAACTACCTCTCTATATGTGTTATCTATCACCCCCTCAGCCTCCTGAATGATCCAGTTCCAGCTCCAACTCCTTAACACTGTTTATTAGAAGCTGCAGCTGGATTCACTTCTCTCAGTTGTGGTCATCAGGGAACCCGGAGGTCTCCCTGCCTTCCCACATGCCGCAGGGGAGCATTCCACTATCCTGCCTGGCATCACCACTGTCCCAGCTGAGCAGATATAAAGAAGGGAAGGTAAATGGACAGGTTCATGGACAGGTGAGGTCCAGAGGGATATGGATCTAACAGAGACACTTGGACAGGTTCATGGACAGGAGAGGTCCAGAGAGATGTGGATCTAACAGAGACACTTGGACAGGTTCATGGACAGGTGAGGTCCAGAGGGATATGGATCTAACAGAGACACTTGGACAGGTTCATGGACAGGTGAGGTCCAGAGGGATATGGATCTAACAGAGACACTTGGACAGGTTCATGGACAGGTGAGGTCCAGAGGGATAGGGATCTAACAGAGACACTTGGACAGGTTCATGGACAGGAGAGGTCCAGAGGGATAGGGATCTAACAGAGACACTTGGACAGGTTCATGGACAGGAGAGGTCCAGAGGGATAGGGATCTAACAGAGACACTTGGACAGGTTCATGGACAGGAGAGGTCCAGAGGGATATGGGTCTAACAGAGACACTTGTACAGGTTCATGGACAGGTGAGGTCCAGAGGGATATGGATCTAACAGAGACACTTGGACAGGTTCATGGACAGGAGAGGTCCAGAGAGATGTGGATCTAACAGAGACACTTGGACAGGTTCATGGACAGGAGAGGTCCAGAGGGATATGGATCTAACAGAGACACTTGGACAGGTTCATGGACAGGAGAGGTCCAGAGGGATATGGATCTAACAGAGACACTTGGACAGGTTCATGGACAGGAGAGGTCCAGAGAGATGTGGATCTAACAGAGACACTTGGACAGGTTCGTGGACAGGAGAGGTCCAGAGAGATATGGATCTAACAGAGACACTTGGACAGGTTCATGGACAGGTGAGGTCCAGAGGGATATGGATCTAACAGAGACACTTGGACAGGTTCATGGACAGGAGAGGTCCAGAGGGATATGGATCTAACAGAGACTCTTGGACAGGTTCATGGACAGGTGAGGTCCAGAGGGATATGGATCTAACAGAGACACTTGGACAGGTTCATGGACAGGAGAGGTCCAGAGGGATATGGATCTAACAGAGACTCTTGGACAGGTTCATGGACAGGAGAGGTCCAGAGAGATGTGGATCTAACAGAGACACTTGGACAGGTTCATGGACAGGTGAGGTCCAGAGGGATATGGATCTAACAGAGACACTTGGACAGGTTCATGGACAGGAGAGGTCCAGAGGGATATGGATCTAACAGAGACACTTGGACAGGTTCATGGACAGGTGAGGTCCAGAGGGATATGGATCTAACAGAGACACTTGGACAGGTTCATGGACAGGAGAGGTCCAGAGGGATATGGATCTAACAGAGACACTTGGACAGGTTCATGGACAGGAGAGGTCCAGAGAGATGTGGATCTAACAGAGACACTTGGACAGGTTCGTGGACAGGAGAGGTCCAGAGAGATATGGATCTAACAGAGACACTTGGACAGGTTCATGGACAGGTGAGGTCCAGAGGGATATGGATCTAACAGAGACACTTGGACAGGTTCATGGACAGGAGAGGTCCAGAGGGATATGGATCTAACAGAGACTCTTGGACAGGTTCATGGACAGGAGAGGTCCAGAGAGATGTGGATCTAACAGAGACACTTGGACAGGTTCATGGACAGGTGAGGTCCAGAGGGATATGGATCTAACAGAGACACTTGGACAGGTTCATGGACAGGTGAGGTCCAGAGGGATATGGATCTAACAGAGACACTTGGACAGGTTCATGGACAGGAGAGGTCCAGAGGGATAGGGATCTAACAGAGACACTTGGACAGGTTCATGGACAGGAGAGGTCCAGAGAGATGTGGATCTAACAGAGACACTTGGACAGGTTCATGGACAGGAGAGGTCCAGAGGGATATGGATCTAACAGAGACACTTGGACAGGTTCATGGACAGGAGAGGTCCAGAGGGATATGGATCTAACAGAGACACTTGGACAGGTTCATGGACAGGAGAGGTCCAGAGGGATATGGATCTAACAGAGACACTTGGACAGGTTCATGGACAGGAGAGGTCCAGAGGGATAGGGATCTAACAGAGACACTTGGACAGGTTCATGGACAGGAGAGGTCCAGAGGGATAGGGATCTAACAGAGACACTTGGACAGGTTCATGGACAGGAGAGGTCCAGAGGGATAGGGATCTAACAGAGACACTTGGACAGGTTCATGGACAGGAGACAGACTGAAGAATGTGGACCTAACACATACAAATGGGATGGGCTGAGCTGAACATTCAAAGCTCAAAGTAATTTTTTTTAATCAAAGTATGTATTTGTCACACATACTATCTGGAGAGTTATTTCAATACAATAGCATCAATTAAAGAACAACTAATGTGCAAAAGACAAGCTGAAAATAAAAAGAAAATAATAAACAAACAAACAAATAAATAAGTAACTAATACTGAGAACATTAGTTGCAGAGTCCTTGAAAGTGAGACTGTAGGTTCGTGGAACTAGTTCAGTACTGGGGAGAGTGAAGTTGTGCACACTGGTTCAGGGTCCTGATGGTTGGAGGTTAACAACTGTTCCTGAACTTGGTGCTGGTGGTCCACGCTCCTGTACCTCAACAGGAAGAAGAGACCTGGACGTGGAGTCAGTCTGTTTCCATGATCTATAATTTTGTGCCTTCAAACAGGGCAGGTGATAAAACCCGCCGGAGGTAATTACACTCCACACATATGAAATGAGGTATTCAGGGCAAGAGTGCTGACTAAACGTCTGTCAGTCATCCTCACCATTAGAAACACGCTTAGATCTTGCGTGATGTGGAGGGCAGTTTTGCTGTGAGACAAGCCGATTACAAACATAACTTCTGATCACAGAAATGTAGCAGCAGGTGTCGGCAGCTGTGAGACTGGGGTTCAATTCCTGCCGCTGCCTACAAGGAGTTTGTACATTCTCTCTGTGACTGCACGGGTTTCCTTCCTCATGCAGAGACATACCGTTAGGGTGAGCAAGTTGTGGGCAGACTACGCTGGTGCTGGACGCATGCCGACACTTACAGGCTGCTCAGCACAATCCTCTGACTGTTGACGCAAGTGACGTTTACCACTGTGTGTTTTAATGTCCATGTGACTGATAAAGCTCATCTTTATTAATCTTTAATCTGCATTCCCTTGGCTGTGGGGAAAACCACAAAGTGTGGCTGAAGGCAGAGGCACAGAGATCAGATCCAGGATTCCCGTGACAAGGGTACGTGCGGGGAAACGCTGAGGCAGCTGTTAATGAGAGTACAGGTAGACTGTTACAAATGTCAGGGGAAATACAGGGAGACTGCAGAGACGTTTAGCCTGTATATATCACTATGTATAGTTTGTAACAGTGCTCTGCGGATACTAACCACCTGCCCCTGATAAACACAAGAGATTCTGCAGATGCTAGAAATCTGAGCAACACACAGAAAATGCTGGAGGAACTCAGCAGGTCAGGCAGCATCCATAAAGAGGAATAAACAGTTACCGTTTCAAGTGAGTTTCACTAGCATTTTGTGTTTGCTGCCCTGATAACGATCATTTGCAGAGTTTAATCTACTGAACAGGCCAGCCACCATTATTTTCTTTACATTAAAAATCTCCTTTTTATAAAGAAAAAGATGAGGAAGGGAATGCTTTGTGGATTGTCACAGACAGAATCCCTGTATTTATGGATGTGACCTCGGTGGGGGGGGGGGGGGGCACAGTCTGAATATTCTGGACTAACAACAGTAACACATTTTCCGAATCAGTGAAGCGTTTGATATATAACAAGCAACTCGAAGCTCTCTTACCCAACTCAATTATCGAACAAAAAACAAGGGCTGCAGGAGATTCTCGGCAGGTTAGGCAGCGTCACTGCAGAAAGATAAAGCCTTAATGTTTAGTACTACTGACCTTCCACCGGAGCTCACAACTCCAAAGATGCTGCCTGACCTGCTGAATATTTGCAATATTTTCAGGTTTTGTTTGGGACTTCCAGCACCCAGATTATTCCGAGTTCTGTCTTGGATGGTTCAAAGCCCAACTGTGAAAGGAAGAGGGTTGGGCATGCGACCCTCCCTCAGTACCGCCCCTCCAACTGTATGACTTTGCCTCAGTAGAGCTCCTTCCAAAGTGTAATTCTTCTTTAGTACAGCCCCTCCCATTGTGTGACCCTCCCTCAGTACTGTCCCTCCCACAGTGACCCTGACACAATATCACACCTCTGACAGTGAAACTCTTCCTCAGTACTGCCCCTCCCACAGTGAGACGCTCCTTCAGTACTGCCCCCCCACAGTGAGACACACCCTCAGTACCGCCCCTCCCTCAGTGAGACCGTCCCTCAGTACTGCCCCTCCCACAGTATGACCCTCCCTCAGTACTGTCCCTCCCACAGTGACCCTCACACAATATCATACCTCTGACAGTGAAACTCTTCCTCAGTACTGCCCCTCCGACTGGGACCCTCCTTCAGAACTGCCCTTCCCACAGTGTGACCCTTCCTCAGTACTGCCCCTCCCACAGAGCCACACTCTCAGTACTGCCCCTCCCTCAGAGACACACTCTCAGTACTGCCCCTCCCTCAGAACTGTCCCTCTCACAGTGACCCTCACACAATATCACACCTCTGACAGTGAAACTCTTCCTCAGTACCGCCCCTCCCTCAGTGAGACACACCCTCAGTACTGCCCCTCCCACAGTGAGACACACCCTCTGTACTGCCCCTCCCACAGTGTGACCCTCCCTCAGTACCGCCCCTCCCTCAGTGAGACCATCCCTCAGTACTGCCCCTCCCACAGTGAGACCCTCCCTCAGTACCGCCCCTCCCACAGTGTGACCCTCCCTCAGTACCGCCCCTCCCACAGTACCGACCCCTCACAGTGTGACCCTCCCTCAGTACCACCCCTCCCACAGTGAGACACACCCTCAGTACTGCCCCTCCCACAGTGTGACCCTCCCTCAGTACCGCCCCTCCCTCAGTGAGACACACCCTCTGTACTGCCCCTCCCACAGTGTGACCCTCCCTCAGTACCGCCCCTCCCACAGTGAGACACACCCTCAGTACCGCCCCTCCCACAGTGTTACCCTCCCTCAGTACCGCCCCCCACAGTGTGACCCTCCCTCAGTACCGCCCCTCCCACAGTGAGACCATCCCTCAGTACTGCCCCTCCCACAGTGAGACACACCCTCAGTACCGCCCCTCCCACAGTGTGACCCTCCCTCAGTACCGCCCCTCCCTCAGTGAGACCATCCCTCTGTACTGCCCCTCCCACAGTGTGACCCTCCCTCAGTACCGCCCCCCACAGTGTGACTGTCCCTCAGTACTGCCCCTCCCACAGTGTGACCCTCCCTCAGTACCGCCCCTCCCTCAGTGAGACACACCCTCAGTACTGCCCCCCCACAGTGAGACAAACCCTCAGTACTGCCCCCCCAAGTGTTACCCTCCCTCAGTACCACCCCTCCCTCAGTGAGACACACCCTCAGTACCACCCCTCCCACAGTTTGACCTCCCTCAGTACCACCCCTCCCACAGTGAGACACACCCTCAGTACCGCCCCTCCCACAGTGTTACCCTCCCTCAGTACCGCCCCCCACAGTGTGACCCTCCCTCAGTACCGCCCCTCCCACAGTGAGACCATCCCTCAGTACTGCCCCTCCCACAGTGACCCTCACACAATATCACACCTCTGACAGTGAATCTCTTCCTCAGTACTGCCCCTCCCTCAGTGAGACACACCCTCAGTACTGCCCCTCCCACAGTGAGACACACCCTCTGTACTGCCCCTCCCACAGTGAGACCATCCCTCAGTACTGCCCCTCCCACAGTGAGACACACCCTCAGTACTGCCCCTCCCACAGTTTGACCACCCTCAGTACCACCCCTCCCACAGTGAGACACACCCTCAGTACTGCACCCCCCCACAGTGAGACCGTCCCTCAATACCGCCCCCCACAGTGTGACTGTCCCTCAGTACTGTCCCTCCCACAGTGACCCTCACACAATATCACACCTCTGACAGTGAAACTCTTCCTCAGTACTGCCCCTCCGACTGGGACCCTCCTTCAGAACTGCCCTTCCCACAGTGTGACCCTTCCTCAGTGAGACCCTCCCTCAGTACCGAACCCCCACAGCGTGACCCTCCCTCAGTACCACCCCTCCCACAGTGAGACACACCCTCAGTACTGCCCCCCCACAGTGAGACAGACCCTCAGTACTGCCCCCCCAAGTGTTACCCTCCCTCAGTACCCGCCCCTCCCTCAGTGAGACCATCCCACAGTACCACCCCTCCCACAGTGTGACCCTCCCTCAGTACCACCCCTCCCACAGTGTGACTCTCCCTCAGTACCGCCCCTCCCACAGTGTGACCCTCCCTCAGTACCGCCCCTCCCACAGTGTGACTCTCCCTCAGTACCACCCCTCCCACAGTGTGACCCTCCCTCAGTACCGCCCCTCCCACAGTGTGACTCTCCCTCAGTACCACCCCTCCCACAGTGTGACCCTCCCTCAGTACCACCCCTCCCACAGTGTGACTCTCCCTCAGTACCGCCCCTCCCACAGTGTGACCCTCCCTCAGTACCGCCCCTCCCACAGTGTGACTCTCCCTCAGTACCCGCCCCTCCCACAGTGTGACCCTCCCTCAGTACCACCCCTCCCACAGTGTGACCCTCCCTCAGTACCCGCCTCTCCCACAGTGTGACCCTCCCTCAGTACCGCCCCTCCCACAGTGTGACCCTCCCTCAGTACCACCCCTCCCACAGTGTGACCCCCCTCAGTACCACCCCTCCCACAGTGTGACCCTCCCTCAGTACCGCCCCTCCCACAGTGTGACCCTCCCTCAGTACCACCTCTCCCACAGTGTGACTCTCCCTCAGTACCACCCCTCCCACAGTGTGACCCCCCTCAGTACCACCCCTCCCACAGTGTGACCCTCCTTCAGTACCTCCCTTCCACAGTGTGACCTCCCTCAGTACCACCCCTCCCACAGTGTGACCCTCCTTCAGTACCACCCCTCCCACAGTGTGACCCTCCCTCAGTACCACCCCTCCCACAGTGTGACCCTCCCTCAGTACCGCCCCCCCACAGTGTGACCCTCCCTCGGTACCACCCCTCCCACAGTGTGACCCTCCCTCAGTACCCGCCCCTCCCACAGTGTGACCCTCCCTCGGTACCACCCCTCCCACAGTGTGACACTCCCTCAGTACCACCCCTCCCACAGTGTGACCGTCCCTCAGTACCCCGCCTCTCCCACAGTGTGACCCTCCCTCAGTACCACCCCTCCCACAGTGTGACCCTCCCTCAGTACCGCCTCTCCCACAGTGTGACCCTCCCTCAGTACCACCCCTCCCACAGTGTGACTCTCCCTCGGTACCCGCCCCTCCCACAGTGTGACCCTCCCTCAGTACCACCCCTCCCACAGTGTGACTCTCCCTCGGTACCACCCCTCCCACAGTGTGACCCTCACTCAGTACCACCCCTCCCACAGTATGACCGTCCCTCAGTACCACCCCTCCCACAGTGTGACCCTCCCTCAGTACCTCCCTCCCACAGTGTGACCCTCCCTCAGTACCGCCTCTCCCACAGTGTGACCCTCCCTCAGTACCACCCCTCCCACAGTGTGACCCTCCCTCAGTACCTCTCCCCACAGTGAGACCGTCCCTCAGTACCTCTCCCCATAGTGAGACCCTCCCTCAGTACCGCTCCCCACAGTGGGACCCTCCTTCAGTACGCCCTTCCCATAGTGAGACCCTCTCTCATCATTCTCCTTCCCCCAATTTGCCCTCCTCACACTGCCCCTGGTCAGCTGAGCCACGTGTGACATGGGCTGCCCCCTCCTCCAGAACCACATTCACCAGCAGGGCCCACTTCTAAAATCATTTTGTTTGAATAATTCACTCCCCAAAACGTTCCATCTATTTGGTTTTGAAAACTGATTGCATTTCATTCTTTGCAGATGAGCAGAATGTTTCCCAGCGTGAGAAAGCATCACAGATGGAGAGAATTATCGAGTCAGGAAGATGTATTTTTAGTCTGCGGTAGAAGCTGAAGCCTCACTGGGCACAGACAATTACACCCATTTCTCCCCCTTAACACCGGCACAGGCTCACCTGTGGGTCCACGTCCCTGCTGGGTCTCTGGGTAAAGGCCCTCCCACTCCCGTGTTGTTCACAAGAGCACGGTGCACACGGCCATGACTGCACACCTGTCAACAGCGGGCTGGACAGCGAGGAGACTGCAGGAGTCTGGGGGGAAGGGACTGTACGAGGAGCAGGGGAATGTGGGAGGAGGGGCAGGAGGAGGATGAGGAGAGAGAGAAGGAAAGCGAGGACAAGAAAGAGGAGGACCAGAGGAAGGGAACAGGATGAGGCGAAGTGGGTGCAAATGTGGGGAAGAGGAGGAGTTGGGAGATGAAATTAGGAGGTGGTGGGACGAGCAGACGGGCCGAGGTGAAGGGGGCTGAGAATCGAATAGAGGAGGTGTATGGGGAGACGGAGTCGGAAGAGGGGACTGGGAGATGGAGGGAGGGAGAGGGGACTGGGAGATGGAGGATTGGAGAGTGGACTGGGAGATGGAGAGAGGGAGAGGGGACTGGGAGATGGAGAGAGGGAGAGGGAACTGGGAGATGGAGAGAGGGAGAGGGGATTGGGAGATGAGGGTGGGAGAGGGGACTGGGAGATGGAGGATTGGAGAGTGGACTGGGAGATGGAGGAAGGGAGAGGGAACTGGGAGATGGAGGATTGGAGAGGGGACTGGGAGATGGAGAGAGGGAGAGGAGACTGGGAGATGGAGGGTTGGAGAGGGGACTGGGAGATGGAGAGAGGGAGAGGGGACTGGGAGATGGAGAGATGGAGAGGGGACTGGGAGATGGAGGGTTGGAGAGGGGACTGAGAGTTGGAGAGAGGGAGAGGGGACTGGGAGATGGAGGGTTGGAGAGGGGACTGAGAGATGGAGGGAGGGAGAGGGGACTGGGAGATGGAGGGAGGGAGAGGGGACTGGGAGATGGAGGATTGGAGAGCGGACTGGGAGATGGAGGGAGGGAGAGGGGACTGGGAGATGGAGGGAGGGAGAGGGGACTGGGAGATGGAGAGAGGGAGAGGCGACTGGGAGATGGAGAGAGGGAGAGGGGAGATGGAGAGAGGGAGAGGGGACTGGGAGATGGAGGGAGGGAGAGGGGACTGGGAGATGGAGGGAGGGAGAGGGGACTGGGAGATGGAGGGAGGGGGAGGGGACTGGGAGATGGAGAGAGGGAGAGGGGACTGGGAGATGGAGAGAGGGAGAGCGGACTGGGAGATGGAGGGTTGGAGAGGGGACTGGGAGATGGAGAGAGGGAGAGCGGACTGGGAGCTGGGAATGTGTAGGTGGGAAGGGAAAGGCTACATTTTTGAGGTGACTCTGGATATGCCACCTTGCTTTGCTGTGAGTGTTGCCCCAGTATTATGTTGGCCATTTACACACCGAAAGCCCTCACCTCCTGCTCTGTGAACTTCCTGCCACCACCTTGTAGCTCCCTCATTTGGGGGGCAGGCATTGTCCTGGTCTCCACAATCACTACGCCTCCTGGCAGGGCCCTGTCACGGCCCCCACCAGCCCGTCTATCGCCTGGCTGCGTGTTAAAGCTTTGACAGATCCCCTCTGCCCATCTCCTCATTTGGAAACCTCGTATGACCCAGGAGAGTTGAGTAGGCGGCTGGAAACAGGGAGGAGACAGTGAGGGAGATATGACTGTGAAGAGGACCTGTGATATCTGGGTCAGAAGTGAAAGTGATTGATGAACAATTCTGTGCAAGAAATATTTCCTGTACGTTTGACAGTGAATAATGCTTCTGTTTGTCTCCCTGAGCATTACATCAACCACCTTGGCATGGAGGTCTGTACTGGGTCCTGGCTACCCTCCCTTTGTGAATTTGAGTTTGAACGTCGCTGATTTGTCCACAGAACCATTCTTTGAAGCTGCATCTGCCTGTGTGCACCCAGTCAGTATGGGGGTGTGGGTGCAAGGCCAAGGACATTCATGTCCTTTCCCAACGTCATCCCACGGTCACCCGCTTGTCACGGTCAGTCACACCGTACGGACCTGCTGATTACAGAAATGCTACACCTGCACGTTCACCTCCCCCCTCACCTCCATTCTGAGCCCCAAACACTCCATCCAGCCAAAGCAAGCTTCATCCACAAATCTGCTGGGGTCGTCTATTGTATCCGGTACTCCTGATGTGGACATCAACATTGGTGAGACCCAACGTATATTGGGGACTTTGTCGCACATCTCCGCTGTGTCCAAAAAGTGGAATTTCCCAGTGGCAAACCATCCCCATTCCCATCCTCACTCCCATTCCAACATGTTAGTCCATAGCCTCCTCTTCACTCTGAATGAGGCAGCTCTTAGGGTGGAGAACAACACCTCATATTCTGTCTGGGTAGCTTCCAACCTGATGATATGAACATTGATTTCTCCAATTTCCCCCTAACTTTACCCTCCACCTTCCCTCTTCTTCTATTTCTTACTCTGGCCTCCTACCTCTTCTTTTCACTTGCCTATCGCCTCCCCCGGGCACCCTCCTCCTTCCCTTTCTCATGGACCACTCTCCTCTCCTATCAAATTCCCTCTGCTCCAGCCCTCTACCTTTCCCACCCCCTGGCTTCACCTATCAGCTTCCAGCTAGTTCCCCCTCCCCTCACCCCACCTTTTTATTCTGGTGTCTATCCCCTTCTTTCCAGCCCTGGTGAAGGTCCTCAGCGCAAAACATCAGCTGTTTCCTCATTTTCATTGATGCTGCCTGACTTGCTGCACTTTGTCTGTGTTGCTATGGAAATAGGCCATTCAGCCCAACTCACCCATGCTGACCCACATACTGAACCAAGCGAGTGTTTGGTCCTTATCCCTCTAACCTTCTCCAATCCAAGCACGTTGCAAATGTCCTTTGTAACACCGTGGGGAAGGTTTCACTGCTGATGTGATGGTCTTTCTGTAGAAGCAGTGTTTGGGTAATGGTTAGAGATAACGGGGGCTTTGGAATGTGAGCCGTCCAATGAAGGGATTGTGTTTTCATGATGTGTGTCTGACACCGACCGGTGTGAGCTGGGTCTTTTGTTTGGCAGGAGATGAAGGGAGAAGATGTCATTGGACTCGACCTGAAGTGGGGCCACGATTTACTGAAGCCTGGGGAGATCGAAAGAGGATCAGCGAAGGGAACTGTGAGCTCCAATTTGTTCACATTAAACTGTTTCATTAAAATGGGCACTTCTCTTTTTTTTTTGCTTTTTCTTTACTAACCCTTAGTCGAATTAAGAATTGTAAAGCTAAATCATTTGATCGTATGTGGTGTACTGTCTGTTGTTTCATGGTGCTGATTTGTAACAGGGGAACACATCACACGGCATCCACACAAACAGGGAATTTCGGAGGCGAGCTTGCACCTCAATCTCACACCGTTGGCAGGGCCAGAGACTGTCTTCCCTCGAGTTCGGCAGCCGATGGAACCAGAGCGTTTCACCTTCAGATGCTCTGAATATATCTGCCACAATCTTGAGCACTCAGCTTCACCATTTGTTTAGTGTGTGTGTGTGTGTGTGTGTGTGTGTGTGTGTGTGTGTGTGTGTTTGTATGTGTGTGTGTGTGAGTGTGTGTGTGTGTGTGTGTTTGTATGTGTGTGTGAGTGTGTGTGTGTGAATATGTGGGGGTGGGGTGGGGTGTGTGTTTGTGAGTGTGAATGTGTGTGTGTGTGTGTGAGCGTGTGTGAGTGAGAGAGAGAGTGAGAGGGTGGGGATGTGGGGGTGGGGGTGTGTGTGTGTGAGCGTGTGTGACTGTGTGTGAGTGAGAGAGAGAGAGAGATAGAGTGGGGATGTGGGTGTGTGTGTGTGAGTGTGTTTGTGTGTGTGTGAGCGTGTGTGTGTGTGTGAATATGTGGGGGGTGGGGGTGGGATGTGTGTTTGTGAGTGTGAATGTGTGTGTGTGTGAGAGAGAGAGAGAGAGAGAGAGAGAGGAGAGAGAGAGAGGGTGGGGATGTGGGGGTGGGTGTGTGTGTGTGTGTGTGTGAGCGTGTGTGAGTGTGTGTGAGTGAGAGAGAGAGAGAGATAGAGTGGGGATGTGGGTGTGTGTGTGTGAGTGTGTTTGTGTGTGTGTGGGGATGTGTGTGTGTGAATATGTGGGGGGTGGGGGTGGGTATGTGTTTGTGAGTGTGTGTGTGAGTTTGTATGTGTGTGTATGTGTGTTTGAGTGTGTGTGTGTGTGGGGGGATGTGTATGTGTGAATATGTGGGGGGTGGGGTGGGGTATGTGTTTGTGAGTGTGAGTGTGTGTGAGTGTGTGTGTGAGTGTGTGTGTGTGTGTGTGTGAATATGTGGGGGGTGCGGGTGGGGATGTGTGTGTATGTGCGTGTGTGTGACTGTGTGTGTGTGTGTCTGTGTGTGTGTGTGTGTGTGTGTGTGTGTGTGTGTGTGTATGTGGGGGGATGGGGTGGGGTATGTGTTTGGGAGTGTGAGTGTGTGCGAGAGTGTGAGTGTGTGTGTGTGTGAATATGTGGGGGGTGGGGTGGGGTGTGTGTTTGGGAGTGTGAGTGTGTGTGTGTGAATATGTGGGGGGTGCGGGTGGGGTGTGTGTGTGAGTGGGGATGTTTGTGTGTATGTGCGTGTGCGTGTCTGTGTCTGTGTGTGTGTGTGTGTGTGTGTGTGTGTGTGTGTGTGAATATGTGGGGGGTGGGGTGGGGTGTGTGTTTGGGAGTGGGGATGTGTGTGTGTCTGTGTGTGTGCGTGTGTGTGTCTGTGTGTCTGTGTGTGTGTGTGAATATGTGGAGGGTGGGGTGGGGTGTGTGTGTGTGAGTGGGGATGTGTGTGTGTCTGGGTGTGTGCGTGTGTGTGTCTGTGTGTGTGTGTGTGTGTGTGTGAATATGTGGGGGGTGGGGTGGGGTGTGTGTTTGGGAGTGTGAGTGTGTGCGAGAGTGTGAGTGTGTGTGTGTGAATATGTGGGGGGTGCGGGTGCGGTCTGTGTGTGAGTGGGGATATGTGTGTGTGTGTGTGTGTGTGTGTGTGTGTGTGTGTGTGTGTGTGTGTGTGTGTGTGTGTGTGGGGGTAAACAACCCAGAACATTTGCTGCTGGAACTCACCAAGGTGCACCCTTCCTTGGGGAATTTGGGTGTCATGGTAACACTCGTCCCTTGTGGGCTGGTGTTGAATAGGAGCCTGCCAGGCCACCATCTCCAGCACAGGGCCCCCAGGCACAGATTACCACCACCTCCATTACCCTTCATCCCTCCACATACTGCCGCCCCCCCAACACATCCTTTGGCCGCATCACTCCACCCACTTGACCTCCTTGTCCTTTCAGCTACTCACCCCTTTCTCCCTCCCCAGAATGCAGCATGGTCCCAATATCCTTGACCACTCCTGGTGATCCCAATGGATCTAACATCAGCTCCCTTTCATTTGGAACCTGAGTTTGAATTCCTCGGGACCTTCTCACAACCTGAGATGTCCAGGTTAAGCATAACCACACTTGCAATGCAGAGAATGTAACAGCCGGGATAGCGGTTAGCACAACACTATTATAGCTTGGGCCGTCAGAGTTCGGAACGAAGGAATTCTGACATCCTCTGTATAAAAGATTGCATCGCATTCTGTGTGCATGTGAGTTTCCTCCGGGTGCTCCAGTTTCCTCCCACAGCCCAAAGACGCACCGGTTAGTGGGTGAATTGGTCATGGTCCTGTATTAGGCTAGGCTGCTGGGTGGTGTGGTTCACTGGACTGGAAGGGCCTGGTTCACACTGTATCTCGAAATAATTAAATACATAAAGCCACAAGGAGTGGGGGGCAGCAGGTAACGTAGCATAATGTTCTTACCACACCAGCATTTGTGATGGCCCTGGGATTGTACTCACTGGAGCTCAGAAGAACGAGGGGGACCTCATTGAAACCTTTCGAACATGCAAAGACCTAGACAGAGTGGATGTGGTGGAGGATATTTAATATCGTGGGACCAGAGGGCACAGTCTCAGACACAAGGCATAAGGAGAAGTCTATTTAGCCAGAGGGGGGTGAATCTGTGGAATTCACCATCACAAGTCATTGGGATATTTAAAGCAGAGATTGATTAGTCAGGACATCAACGGTTACAGGGAGACAGTAGGAGAATGGGATTGAGAGGGATAATAAATCAGCCATGATGGAATGGTGAACAGACTCGATGGGCTGAATGGCCTAATCCTGCTCCTATGTCTTATGTTCTTATTGCAGACGTTCAGACAGGACACTCTGAGTTCATACCACACTCTGAAACCTTCATGTCTCTGGCTTAGTGCTACACTGTCAAAGCACAATCTGCTGGAGGAATTCGTTGACTCAGGCAGTGGTCTGTGAGAGGGAAGGAACTGTCGATGTTTCAGGACATCCTGATGCAGGGTCTCGATCTGAAATGTCAATATTCATTTTCCCTCTGCCGCCACAGATGCTGCCCGGCCCACTGAGCTCCTCCAGCGGGTTGTTGCATCGTTCCTGATTTCCAGCGTCTGTGCTCTCCCGCATCCCCATCCCCGGAGTAAGAACAGCGCTAACCGATGGGTGTGAAACGTGATCACTGCAACCTGTTCGTCTGGGTTCCTCCTCCTCCTCCTCCTCCTGACAAATCTCAGCTCCTTCTTCACTGCCAAGGGGTATATTTTGTTCAATTACCTGATCATTTGCCAGCTCTGTCTATAATTAGTTGCAGATTACCAGCGTGAGGCTGTGAGGATTCGAGACAGTGAAGATGGAAGCATTTGCTTATTAAACAGATGTAAACACACAGAGATAAGTGCTGCTCGATTGTAGCCCCTGTTACATTGTCGCACCAATGCCTCAGCAATTCCATTCACCTTGTGAACAAGGAGGAGGAAGGTGAGGATTTATCCTCAAGGATGAGGATTTGACTCTTTCCCTTCCATGGCCATTACTTAAGTCTCCATCCTCATCAGCCACTGACCTAAGCCAGCACTGATGACTGGATTTATACCCTCGTCCAAGGATAGTAGTTGTAGTCATTGCGAGATGTCACTGCAGGAATTCCTCTGTCCCAACGGTCTTCATCAGTGTCCTGCGTTCCATCCAGAGGTCAGAGAGGGGTGTTCACACGTGATTCTCAGTTCCACACACCAATCCCATAGAGTACAGCACAGTAGCATAGAGGTTCGCACAAATGATTTACAGCGCCAGGGATCACTGATCGGTTACAACTCCCGCTGCTGTCTGTAAGGAGTTTGTACGTTCTCCCCGTGACCACGTGGGTTTCCTCCGGGTGCTCCGGTTTCCTCCCACATCCCAAAGACGTATGGGTTAGACGTGGGCTGTGGGCACGCTGTGTTGGTACCAGAAGTGTAGCGACACTTGTGGGCTGCCCAGCACAATCCTCGCTGATTTGATTCGACGCAGGCGACTCATTTCAACGTACATATGATAAATAGGGCTAATCTTCAGCTAGAGTCAGTCACAGGCAAGTAATGTTCATGTAATGGAAGTGTCAGGCAAGGACCGTCTCCAACAAGAATCCACCCTCCTAACCTTGATATCGACATCACCAAGACCCCATCGTCAGCATGCTGGGAATCAGAAACACAGTAAAACCATCACATAAACCCCACAGGACTACGGGAGCGGGTCAGACTTGGGGTAAGTTAGTCACCGAGCACAGAGCACGGGAACAGGTGCCTCGCCTCCAAGACTGCCAACTAAACTTGTCATATTTGCCCATATTGCTCCAAACCTTTCCCATCATCTACCTGTCCAAATACCTTTTCAATATTGTTAATGGATCCGCCAAAACCACTTCCACTGCAAGCTTGCTTAATATATTGACTACTCTCTCAGTGAAAATGATGCCCCGTCACCTGAGACCTCTGCCCTTTGGTTTTTGAGTAGAAATCATCTCTGAAATGTTCTTACGGCCCTCTTATACCCCAGAACCTTTCTGCACTTGCAAGACACACCAGCAAGTTTGACAGACCATGGAATTCTCTCCTGCTCTGGCCACTCCCATTTAACCCTTTCCCTTCTGGTCTAAACCTATGCCCCCTGGTTTTGGAGTCCCTACCCTGGGGAAATGACTGTTACCGTCCGCCTCATCGATGCCTCTCATCATTTTAAACTTTTCTATCAGGTCGCCCCTCATTCACCTGCTCTCCGAGGAATAGACCCAACCTTGCCAACCCCCTCCCTATGACTCAGGCAGCAACTTCTATATTGTTCCTACACTCTTTCCAGTTTAACCACATCTTTCCTATAACTTCTCCACTGGAACACGAAAACGTCGCACTCTGAAGTTGCTGGGAGGAGGGAGGGGGTGAAGACTCAGGAATTGTTTGTTTATTATTGTTAAGGAGACCCAGAGATCTGTTCTGCTCAGTCAGGGATTAGCAGAGGCCATTGACTGATCCCACCCCTGTCTCACTGATCTCTCCTCTCAGAGCTGTATCCTGAGGGATTCAGACTGCCCAAGTCCTGGGGCATTTGAATAAACATGACAGTGGAGGAACTCAGTAGGACCAGCAGTTTATGTGGAGGCAAGTAAACATTGGATTATTCTCCTCCATAGATGCTGCCTGACCTGCTGAGTTCCTCTGGCATTTTGTGTGTGTTGCTTTGGATTTCCAGTGTCTGCAGAATCTCTTGTGTTTATTTTATTTATTTCTTTAGAGAGATGGTGTGGTACAGGCCCTTCCAGCCTAAAGTGCCACACTGCCCAGCAACCCACCGATTTAACACTAGCCTAATCACAGAACTCTTTACAATGACCAATTAACCTACTAACTGGCTTGTCTTTGGACTGTGGGAGGAAACCGGAGCATCTGGACAAAACCCCACGCATTCATGGGAATGATGCATAAATTCCTTAAAGACAGCAGATATCCCTGTGTAGGCACCTTATGGCCTCTTCACTAGTTACCTGTCTTTACATCTACACTCAGTCTAACAGCTTCATCCAAGTAATTTCTACACTGGAGATCACTGAGACCCAGCACTCGTTACATCCTCCATCCTGTGAAGGATCCTGATTCTGTTTGCCAATAATCCATCGGTCCGCACTGGAATGTGAGCCCCTGTAACGAGAGCTTTGACTGCCCATCGCTGACTCTACACCTCATCAGTCTAGTACATCCACAGCTTCTCACATCCCTTCTTCGGGACACCACAGTACCGTAACACTATTACAGCTCAGGGCATCAGAGTTCAAGCTGACATCTTCTGTAAGAGGTCTGTACGACCTCCCTGTGGAATGCGAGGGTTTTCTCCAGGTGCTCCAGTTCCCTCCCACAGTCCAACAACTGTGTCGATTGTCACTGTGAATTGTCCTCTGATTCGGCTGGGGTTAAGTAGGTGTGTTGCTGGGCAGCATGGCTCGAAGGGCTGGAGAAGTCCACACTGTCCCTCTAAATAAATAAACAACTCCAGCAAGTTGGCTCCAGGTTATCACCAGCATCTGCAGCCTATTTTGTGTTTATGGTAGCGCTCCATTTAGGGTTCAGTCCCCTCATTCACCCCCCTCCATTTAGCCCAGCTCCTCCCTGGCCCTCCTCCACATTCACCACCAGTTAAGGCTTCCCTCCAGCACACACATACACACACTTGCTGTGCTCTTCGCTCCTGTTCCAACACTCCCCTCCATTGCTCTGCCCAACATCCACTCCCCACCATATCAAATCAAGTTGAATTATCACTCATAAATACAGCTGAACAGGACTGTTTTCCTCTGGGGAAAAATGCAAAACATCCAAAGTAGCAAGCAAACGTTCAAAAATAGTGAGTAACATACTTCAAATATTGAGCAAAGAAGCATTTTCACTCAGAAAAAAAAACACAGGTATACCCCAAGAGTCTGAGCGATCGGTGGGACAGTTTCCCGGCAGTATGCAGATACTCACAATCCAGCCATTCGCTCGAACGCGGGGAGGGCAGCACCCACGGAAGAGGCCCAGCTGAGCACTCTGTCTCTCAGCCAGTCTGCAGAGGCAGGCAAGCCTGAGCTTTGAGGCCTGGTCCTCACTACGACTGAGGCTTCACAGCTCCCATGTCGACAGTCCCGCCACTAGACAAATGTCCACACAAGGGAAATGTCTGAGACAATCTCCCATGGCAATGCTATAAAAACATGATTATGTATTGCAATGTAACTTCCAATATAACTCAG
>NC_133144.1:6681240-6793740 GCF_048418815.1 Hemitrygon akajei
GTCGTACATGTGTACGGTTGTTTCGTTTGGTGTTGTACACATGTACGGTGGTTTCGTTTGGTGGTATACACTTGTACGGTTGTTTCAATTGGTGTTGTACACGTGTATGGTGGTTTCGTTTGGTGTTGTACATGTGTACAGTTGTTTCATTTGGTGGTATCACAACTACAGTTGTTCATTTGGTGTTGTACACATGTACGGTTGTTTCGTTTCATGGTGTACATGTGTACGGTTGCTCCGTTTGGTGATATACACCTGTATGGTTGTTTCGTTTGGTGTTGTACACGTGTACGGTTGTTTCATTTGGTGTTATACACGAGTATGTTTGTTCATTTGGTGTTGTACACGTGTATGGTTCTTTCATTTGGTGTTGTACACGTGTACGGTTGTTTCATTTGGTGTTATACACGAGTATGTTTGTTCATTTGGTGTTGTACACGTGTATGGTTGTTTCATTTGGTGTTGTACACGTGTACGGTTGTTTCATTTGGTGTTATACACGAGTATGTTTGTTCATTTGGTGTTATACACGAGTATGTTTGTTTCATTTGGTGTTGTACACGTGTATGTTTGTTTCATTTGGTGTTGTACACGTGTATGTTTGTTCATTTGGTGTTATACACGAGTATGTTTGTTTCATTTGGTGTTGTACACGTGTACGGTGGTTACGTTTGGTGTTGTACACGTGTACGGTGGTTTCATTTGGTGTTCTACATGTGTACGTTTGTGCAATTGTTGTTATACACGTGTATGGTTGTTTCGTTTGGTGTTATACACGAGTATGGTTGTTTCATTTGGTGTTGTACACGTGTATGTTTGTTCATTTGGTGTTATACACGAGTATGTTTGTTTCATTTGGTGTTGTACACGTGTACGGTGGTTACGTTTGGTGTTGTACACGTGTACGGTGGTTTCATTTGGTGGTATACATGTGTACATTTGTGCAATTGTTGTTATACACGTGTATGGTTGTTTCGTTTGGTGTTATACACGAGTATGGTTGTTTCATTTGGTGTTGTACACGTGTACGGTTGTTTCATTTGGTGTTGTACATGTGTACGTTTGTGCAATTGTTGTTATACATGTGTATGGTTGTTTCGTTTGGTGTTATACACGTGTATGGTTGTTTCGTTTGGTGTTATACACGAGTACGGTTGTTCATTTGGTGTTGTACACGTGTACGGTTGTTTCGTTTGGTGTTGTACATGTGTATGGTTGTTTCGTTTGGTGTTATACACGAGTATGGTTGTTCATTTGGTGTTGTACACGTGTACGGTGGTTTTGTTTGGTGTTGTACACGTGTACGGTGGTTTTGTTTGGTGTTGTACACATCTATGTTTGTTCATTTGGTGTTGTACACGTGTACGGTGGTTTTGTTTGGTGTTGTACACGTGTACGGTTGTTTTGTTTGGTGTTATACACGTGTATGGTTGTTTCGTTTGGTGGTATACAATTGTACGGTGGTTTCGTTTGGTGTTGTAGATGCGTATGGTTGTTTTGTTTGGTGTTGTACATGTGTACGGTTGTTTTGTTTGGTGGTATACATGTGTATGTTTGTTTTGTTTGGTGGTATACACGTGTACAGTGGTTTCGTTTGGTGGTATACACATGTATGTTTGTGCATTTGTTGTTGTACACGTGTATGGTTGTTTGGTTTGGTGTTGTACATGAGTACGGTTGTTCATTTGGTGTTGAGCACGTGTACAGTGATTTCGTTTGGTGTTGTACACGTCTACGTTTGTTCATTTGTACACGTGTACGGTTGTTTTGTTTGGTGTTATACACATGTACGTTTGTTTCTTTTGCTTTTGTACGTGTGTACTGTGGTTTCATTCGGTGGTATACATGTGCACGGTTGTTTCGTTTGCTGTTGTACACGTGCAAGATTGTTTCGTTTGGCTCTAACACCACCCTGCCTGACTCAGAGACAGCAAACGCACAGCTCACTTTGTGTGCACAGCCCATCTCCCAGCCCTGACAGACACATAGACATAGAAACACAAACACATGAGAATTTGCAGATGCTTGAAATCTTGAGCACCACACAAAAATGCTGGAGGAGCATTAATGGAGGGGAATAAAGAGTCAATGCTTCATGCCGAGGCCCTTCTTCATGGAAAGGAGGGAGAAAGATGCCTGAAACCCAGAAACACAGAACCATGAAAACTGGTCCTTTGGCTCATCTCATCTATGCTCACCAAGTTGGGTGTGTGGTAGCCCCATCTCCACATGTTTGGCCCCATACCTCTCTAAACCTTCCCTACACTCTGAATGTAGCTACCTCCCCCTCTTCCACGACAGCTCATTCCACATACACACCACACTCTGGGTGAACAATTTGCCCCTCAGGACACTTTTAAATCTTTCTCCTCGCACCTTAATCCTCTGCCTCCTCTGTTTAGATATCTACCAGCCCCTGGTCCAGAGGTTGGGAAGGGAACTGGGGAACGGGGAGATCGGGGGTTTTATCTCACAGGACCTCATGTGGGTGGACCATATTTCCTTCATTAATAAAAATGCTCAGCAGGGGATGTGCTTCTTGTCCATCTTCCCCAGAAGATCCTGGAACAATTCTGGAACTGGCATCATAGTGTGCATCCTCCATCAGCCATTACTGTCTGCTTTGCTCTCACAATGTACAAAAGCTACAGCGAGCTGTCAGCTCAGCTGAAAAGGTCATTGGCTGCAGTTGACCATCACTGCTGGACTTGTACGTGTCCAGGACAAACAGGTGGGCAGGAAAATCATTGCAGACACTACCCACCCTGCAAACTGCCTTTTGCAAAAGCTGCCCTCTAGAAAGCACGGCAGGGCTATTAAAACAAACTTCACACCAGCTTGAAAGTTTCTTTCCCCCGATAGTTAGTCTGATCAACCATTCTAGTTAGCCGGCCACCCCGTCCATCTCTTACCCCCGTCACTGCGCTGTGAACACTTTAAACCGCTGTTTATAATGCCGTTCACTTTGTAAATACATGCTGGTGTTTATGCACTTACGTACATTTTATTCCATATCCGTGGTTACCCTCTAACTTTATATTTTATATAATCATTTAATTTTTATAATGTTTCTATGTTGCTTTTTGTTGCATGTCGTGCCCTAACCAACACACCACAGCACATGTGGAAAGGAATATGGTGAATAGGGTTGATCTCCATTGGTGCAGTGTAACTCACCAGTCTCTGAGCCTACCACATTGCTCATTGCTCATTGGGGCAGGGGCCATACACAGTGGTCACTCTCAGGAAGAGCTGCAGGTAGAGACTCTTCCCAGAGCTGTCCATGGCTGCTGGGTTCTAGCTGTCTATGTTATAAGCAGCCAGTCTGTCAGACAGGGAGGTACAATATGGAGAGCAAGCCATTGCCCAGGCAGGGGATTACTCCAGACGCCCTCCCCATGACTGGGTAGGGCCACAAGGCAGCGGAGGTTTGGGATCAGAGTTCCTCTTCTCCTATGTGAGCTCCGTGTGTCGTGGGAAATCGGGTTCGTGGATGCAGTCAGTGGTACAGCGCACCTCCCCGTCTGCCATAACTGCACACCCTTGTCTAGCCGGCCCATGGTGACTGAGTGTGAAAGGAAACCACGTGGTTACAGCACACTAGATTTAAACCCTGTCATCAGCTGAATGGAAGCTGGTGGGAGGCACAGTCCCTGCCTCTCACGGGGCCTGAGCACGGCCACACTGAAGCGACTGGTTTGAAGGCACCAGTAACCCACCTTTGCACCTTCTGCTGTCAGTAGAAATGGTTCTGCTGGGCTTAGTAGCTAAGCCACATATGAAGGCCAGGAGCTGGCCGTCGGAGGCTATTTGAGATGATCACCACTGGGAGCATTTAGTAGATAGTGAAAGCTTAACCCCACTGTCTTTCCCAGCTATAACCCCCCATTCTGACGCTGAGTGAACTGGCTCTGTATACAGGGCAACTGAGACACCACCTACTGCGACACTGCAGACACTCAAAACTGAGCATTACCAACAAAATCCAGAAGAAAGCAATGACATTTTATTTCCATCTGCAATAACCAGAAAGCACAGGATCAGAATCAGGCCATTCAGCCCATTGAGTCTGCTCCACCATTCCATCATGGTTGGTGTATTTTCCTTCTCAACCCCTTTCCCCTCCCCTCTCCCTGTAGCATTTGACGCCCTGACTAATCACGAACCTATCAACCTCCGCTTTAAATATACACAATGACAGCCCTCACAGCCACAATGAATGCCATAGATTCCCCAGCCTCTGGCTAAAGAAATTCTTCCTCTTCTCTGTTCTAAAGGGACATCCCTCTATTCTGAGGCTGTGCCCTCCAGTCCTAGACTCCCCCACCATAGAAAACATCCTCTCCACATCCACTCTATTTAGACCTTTCAATGTTCAATAGGTTTAGTATTGTCCATGAGCACAGGAACACACGATCGGATTGGAGAGTTTAATACAGCTGCTTCCTGATACACAGAAACAAGGAATGTAACCCTCTTCACAGAGAGTGCGTCACGGAGCACATACACCCTGTGCTGTCTGCCACTGAGACAACATTTCGTCTGCATCTATCACAATCCATGTGGACCAGATTCATTAATGAATTTTGACAGCAAGGTAATGGTGTTGATGGAGCAGAGCCACGCCAGGCTTTCTGAACGCTGTCACCATTCTCTGTGAGATCCAAAGGCAACGGGCTCAGGTCCAACTCCACGTCACAGAAACACATCAATCAGAACATCGCCCTCAAAGATCTGTGTGACACATTTCACTTCAAATCTCCATCCATGTCTTACCTGCTAATCTGCCACGGGTTGGGGGCCTCCCTGGGCTGAGCTGCTGATTGCACGCAGAGGTTGCTGGGAGCCTCACTGGGAGCCGGTCCAAACCTCAATCACCGGAATATTTTCAGAACAGGGGATTCTCTCCAAACCACAAAGTCCATCTGGAAAACCGTACTCCAGTAACACAATCTGTGGGCAGGAAATAAACTGAAGTCAGCATCAAAGAGTAGGCCTTACTTAACTTACGTATTGTCTATGAGGATCAAGGCCAGAATCAGTATCAATTACAGTAAGAAGTATGTGCATGTGTGTGTATATTCAAGCTCCTGTACCTCCCCCCTGATGCTAGCAAAGAGAAGAGGGCATGTTTTGAGTGATGAGGGTCCTGATGCTGCCTTTTTGAGGCATGGCCTTCTGAAGATGTCCTGGATGCTGGGGAGGCTAGTGCCCTTGATGGAGCCGGCTGAGTTGACAACATCCTGCCGATTTTTCCAATCCTGTGCAGTGGCCCCTCTATGCCAGACGGCGATGAACTGTTACAATGTTCTCCATAGGACATCTGTGAGAGTGTCTGGTGACATACCAAACCTCCTCAAACTCCTAATGAAATATGGCTACTGTCATGCCTTCTTTGAAGATGTTGGCCCACTTATTGCCCTTCCCTGACTCCCCTTGGGATGCTGGTATTGGTGATTTCCCTCCTGAAACCGCTGCTATTCTGCTGTCGAGGGAGCTCCCACGTGCTGGTGGGGGTGGGGGGGGGAAGGGGGTACACCCACTGTGGACGAGAGAGGTGGCCAGACAATGCACCCCTCCCTAACTCTGAGACCCCTCCAGGCCCTGCACCCCTCCCTAACTCTGAGACCCCTCCAGGCCCTGCACCCCTCCCTAACTCTGTGACCCTCTCCAGCCCCTACACCCCTCCCTAACTCTGTGACCCCTCCAGCCCCTGCACCCCTCCCTAACTCTGAGACCCCTCCAGGCCCTGCACCCCTCCCTAACTCTGAGACCCCTCCAGGCCCTGCACCCCTCCATAACTCTGTGACCCTCTCCAGCCCCTACACCCCTCCCTAACTCTGTGACCCCTCCAGCCCCTGCACCCCTCCCTAACTCTGTGACCCCTTCAGGCCCTGCACCCCTCCCTAACTCTGTGACCCTCTCCAGCCCCTGCACCCCTCCCTAACTCTGTGACCCTCTCCAGCCCCTACACCCCTCCCTAACTCTGTGACCCTCTCCAGCCCCTACACCCCTCCCTAACTCTGTGACCCTCTCCAGCCCCTGCACCCCTCCCTAACTCTGTGACCCTCTCCAGCCCCTGCACCCCTCCCTAACTCTGAGACCCCTCCAGGCCCTGCACCCCTCCCTAACTCTGAGACCCCTCCAGCCCTTGTACCCCTCCCTAACTCTGTGACCCTCTCCAGCCCCTACACCCCTCCCTAACTCTGTGACCCTCTCCAGCCCCTGCACCCCTCTCTAACTCTGTGACCCCTTCAGGCCCTGCACCCCTCCCTAACTCTGTGACCCTTCCAGCCCCTGCACCCCTCCCTAACTCTGTGACCCCTTCAGGCCCTGCACCCCTCCCTAACTCTGTGACCCCTCCAGCCCCTGCACCCCTCCCTAACTCTGTGACCCTCTCCAGCCCCTGCACCCCTCTCTAACTCTGTGACCCCTCCAGCCCCTGCACCCCTCCCTAACTCTGTGACCCCTTCAGGCCCTGCACCCCTCCCTAACTCTGTGACCCCTCCAGCCCCTGCACCCCTCTCTAACTCTGTGACCCCTCCAGCCCTTGTACCCCTCCCTAACTCTGTGACCCCTCCAGCCCCTACACCCCTCCCTAACTCTGTGACCCTCTCCAGCCCCTGCACCCCTCTCTAACTCTGTGACCCCTCCAGCCCCTGCACCCCTCCCTAACTCTGTGACCCTCTCCAGCCCCTACACCCCTCCCTAACTCTGTGACCCCTCCAGCCCCTGCACCCCTCCCTAACTCTGTGACCCTCTCCAGCCCCTACACCCCTCTCTAACTCTGTGACCCTCTCCAGCCCCTACACCCCTCCCTAACTCTGTGACCCCTCCAGCCCTTGTACCTCTCCCTAACTCTGTGACCCCTCCACCCCTGCACCCCTCTCTAACTCTGTGACCCTCTCCAGCCCCTGCACCCCTCCCTAACTCTATGACCCCTCCAGCCCCTACACCCCTCCCTAACTCTGTGACCCCTCCAGGCCCTGCACCCCTCCCTAACTCTGTGACCCCTCCAGCCCTTGTACCTCTCCCTAACTCTGTGACCCTCTCCAGCCCCTGCACCCCTCCCTAACTCTGTGACCCCTCCAGCCCTTGTACCTCTTCCTAACTCTGTGACCCCTCCAGCCCCTGCACCCCTCCCTAACTCTGTGACCCTCTCCAGCCCCTGCACCTCTCCTTAACTCTGCAACCCCATTTCCAAATTTAATACACCTCCCTAACCTACAACCCTTCCTCTCCCTGACCCCCTTCTCAAATCCATACATCTCCCCCATGTCTGTAACTCACCCTTCTCCAAACCCTACACCCTTCCTACCTCTGTAGCTCATCCAACCCCAACACCTCCCGAATTCTCCGTATCCATCAGTCCTGAATAACACTGGAATCTCCTCTCTGCAGGGAATTCACACAAGACAGCTCAGCAGGTTTAGGTGAGCTGACTGAATTGGAGGAAAATGGATGAACGTACAGTGGAAATTCAGCCGTGATCTGGTTGAAGGGCAGAAAAAGTTGTGAGTGATGGATATCCTGTATCTCCTCTGTATGGGGAAAGCTGTAGGCACCCCCACCCCGGCTCTCTCTGCATTTCGGAAGCTCCAGGCAGGACCCACTCTCTCAGTGGTGAAGCACCATCAACTGGAACATAGAACAATACAGGTCTTCCAGCCCGCAGTGTTGTACCAGCCTTTTAACCTACTCCAAGATCAATCTAACTCTTCCCATCCACAGAGCCCTCCGTTTTTCTATCATCCATGTGCCTATCTAAAAGTTTCTTAAATGCCCCTAATGTATCTGCCTCTACCAGTCCTGGCAGTTCATTCCACACACTCACCACTCTCTGTATAAAAAACCTACCTCCGGCACCCCCCTATACTTTCTACCAATCACCTTCAAACCATTTATTGAGATACTGTATAGAATAAGCTCTTCTGGCCTTTTGAACCTCACCTTCTAGCAATCCACAGATTTAACAGAAGCCCAATCATGGGCAATTTATAATGACCAATCACTGACAAACCGCAACATCAATGGACTGTGGGAGGAATCGGGATCACCTCGAGGAAACCCACACGGTCACATGGAGAAGGTACAAACTCTTCAAAGTCAGTGGTGGGAAATGAACCCAGTTCGCTGGTACCGTGAAGTGCTGTGCTAACCACGATACATCCTGGGAATAGGAGTAGTGCGTTCAACACCATCCGCCCTGCTCTGCTGACAGTGATGCAGGTGGATGCTTCCCTGGTGTCATGGATTATTGATTACCTGACTGGCAGACCACAGTACGTGTGCTTGCAACACTGTGTGTCAGACAGAGTGGTCAGCAGCACTGGGGCTCCACAGGGGACTGTCTTGTCTCCCTTTCTCTTCACCATCTGCACCTCAGACTTCAACTACTGCACAGAGTCTTGCCATCTTCAGAAGTTTTCTGATGACTCTGTCATAGTTGGATGCATCAGCAAGGGAGATGAGGCTGAGTACAGGGCTACGGTGGGAAACTTTGTCACATGGTGCGAGCAGAATCATCTGCAGCTTAATGTGAAAAAGACTAAGGAGCTGGTGGTGGACCTGAGGAGGGCCAAGGCTGACCCCTGTTTCCATCCAAGGGGTCAGTGTGGACATGGTGGAGGATTACAAATACCTGGGGATATGAATGGACAATAAACTGGACTGGTCAAAGAACACTGAGGCTGTCTACAAGAAGGGTCAGAGCCGTCTCTATTTCCTGAGGAGACTGAGGTCCTTTAACATCTGCCGGTCGATGCTGAGGATGTTCTATGAGGCTGTGGTGGCCAGTGCTATCATGTTTGCTGTTGTGTGCTGGGGCAGCAGGCTGAGGGTAGCAGACACCAACAGAATCAACAAATTCATTCGTAAGGCCAGTGATGTTGTGGGGGTGGAACTGGACTCTCTGACGGTGGTGTCTGAAAAGAGGATGCTGTCCAAGTTGAATGCCATCTTGGACAATGTCTCCCATCCACTCCATAATGTACTGGTTAGGCACAGGAGTACATTCAGCCAGAGACTCATTCCACCGAGATGTAACACTGAGCATCATAGGAAGTCATTCCTACCTGTAGCCATCAAACTTTACAACTCCTCCCTCGGAGTGTCAGACACCCTGAGTCAATAGGCTGGTCCTGGACTTATTTCCACTTGGAATAATTTACTTATTATTTAATTATTTATGGTTTTATATTCTATATTTCAACACTATTCTTGGTTGGTGCGACTGTAACGAAACCCAATTTCCCTCAGGATCAATAAAGTACCATTCGTATGTCTGTCTGTCTGTCTGTCTGTCTATAACTGTCCTTTCTATCTATCTTGTACATTTCTTTCAAGTCACCTCACATCCTCCTTCAGATCAAAGAGAAAAAGCCTTAGGTCACTTAACCTTTCCACACTTTGTTTTAGGAACTTGTACTGGTGGCTCATACAAGAGAAGCCAAACATGGTACAGAATGCAACTTGCTTTACCTGCTCACTCTCTACTCTCTCTTGTACACCCGTCTAGTCAACTCTCCACCTTGTACACACTCCTCTATCTAGTCACCACTCCATCGTGTACACACCTGTCTAGCCATATCTCCATGTTGTGCATCCCTCCATCTTGTCACCTCTCCATCCTGTACACACTCCTCTATCTAGTCACCTCTCCATCCTGTACACACCCCTCTAGTCACCTCTCCATCTTGTACACACCCCTCTATCTCGTTGCTCTCCATCTTGTTCATCCCTCTATCTCATCACCACTCCATCCAGTCAACTCTTCATCTTGTACACCCTTCTATCTATTCACCTCTTCAGCTTTTACACCGCCATCCAGTCACTTCTCCATCTGGTACACGCTACTCTATCTAGTCACATCTTCCTCTTGGACACACCTCTGTTGCAACTCCTCTCCATCCTGTACACACCCCTCTATCTCATTGCTCTCCATCTTGTACATCCCTCTATCTCATCGCCTCTCCATCCAGTCAACTCTCCATCCTGTACACACCCCTCTATCTCATTGCTCTCCATCTTGTACAACCCTCTATCTCATCACCTCTCCATCCAGTCAACTCTCCATCCTGTACACACCCCTCTATCTCATTGCTCTCCATCTTGTACAACCCTCTATCTCATCACCTCTCCATCCAGTCAACTCTCCATCCTGTACACACCCCTCTATCTCATTGCTCTCCATCTTGTACATCCCTCTATCTCATCGCCTCTCCATCCAGTCAACTCTCCATCCTGTACACACCCCTCTATCTCGTTGCTCTCCATCTTGTACAACCCTCTATCTCATCACCTCTCCATCCAGTCAACTCTCCATCCTGTACACACCCCTCTATCTCATTGCTCTCCATCTTGTACATCCCTCTATCTCATCGCCTCTCCATCCAGTCAACTCTCCATCCTGTACACACCCCTCTATCTCATTGCTCTCCATCTTGTACAACCCTCTATCTCATCACCTCTCCATCCAGTCAACTCTCCATCCTGTACACACCCCTCTATCTCATTGCTCTCCATCTTGTACAACCCTCTATCTCATCACCTCTCCATCCAGTCAACTCTCCATCCTGTACACACCCCTCTATCTCATTGCTCTCCATCTTGTACAACCCTCTATCTCATCACCTCTCCATCCAGTCAACTCTCCATCGTACACACCCCTCTATCTCGTTGCTCTCCATCTTGTACAACCCTCTATCTCATCACCTCTCTATCCAGTCAACTCTCCATCCTGTACACACCCCTCTATCTCATTGCTCTCCATCTTGTACAACCCTCTATCTCATCACCTCTCCATCCAGTCAACTCTCCATCCTGTACACACCCCTCTATCTCATTGCTCTCCATCTTGTACAACCCTCTATCTCATCACCTCTCCATCCAGTCACTTCTCCAACTGGTACACGCTGCTCTATCTAGTCACGTCTTCCTCTTGGACACACCTCTGTCGCAACTCCTCTCCATCCTGTACACACCCCTCTATCTAGTCACCTCTCGATTTTGTATACACTTCTATCTATTCACCTCTCACTCGTCACCTCTCCATCTTGTATACTCCTGTATCTAGTCACATCTCCATGTCACCCAGCCCACCTGCATTGTTTATGCTGACACTTTCCTATACTCTCTCCATCTCCTGTCAATAGACAATAGACAATAGACAATAGGTGCAGAAGTAGACCATTTGGCCCTTCGAGCCTGCACCGCCATTCTGAGATCATGGCTGATCAATTCCTATCAATACCCGGTTCCTGCCTTGTCCCCATATCCCTTGATTCCCCTATCCATAAGATACCTATCTAGCTCCTTCTTGAAAGCATCCACACGAGAAATCTGCACACTGCACAGTGCATCGAAAAGTAAGTCCCATGGTCCTCAAAGCTCGGAGCATCATGTTGGGCTAAAGGCTTGTTGCGGTAAGATGGTGGTGCACAAGGTGGCTATGGTCTCTCCAGGCTCCACAAATGCTGCATCCGATGCACCATCAATCTTCAGGCTGAGCTATCGTAACTGTAAGTGCAGTGTGGTGTGTGACTGAAGGTCCTGTGTTTTGCCTTTGGAATGCTGTTTCGTTTAGCTGTATACATGAGTATGCTTGAATGACAGTTAAACTTGATTGTGACCTTTGAGTTTGTACTGTGCTCTATGTTCCTCTACAAACCCGAGACGAAGCCAACCCCTTGTCGAGCACTTTGCAAACAGCAGCAGGGACTCTCTCCTCTGCTCGTTGGAACTGAGAAACCTGTACTACCCTCCACTCTGCTGCAGACTTCACACATCAGTACCCCTTTCACAGGGAATAATTTCTAGAGGGATTTACTCGTGATTAATCCTGAAAACTCATTAGAAGTACTCAGTAATTAAAACGCAGAGCACACTCTATCAGCAATCAGCCCAGTCCAACAGTAACCAACTCCTTCAGCAGCGACATTCCCCCTGGATTGCACACCATTCCATTTGCTCCAAGTTGTGTAGCCTCATTAATTCAAGGAGGGCTTTACCCAATGGAAACAGCACTGATTGAAACAAAACAAATAAAGACTTGACTTGCATTTCTATGATACCTTACCTCAGCAACAGTCACCTTGTAGTCATACAGAGCTACAGCATATGAACAGGCCTTTTGGCCCATCTAGTTCATGCTGAACACTTACTCTGCCTAGTCCCATCGACACACACCTGAACCATAGCCCTCCATACCCCTCCCTTTCATGGACAGTACTATCCGAACTTGCCTGAAGTTTAACTTGCATCCACTTTCACCCTCACACCACCAAGGGGTGAAGAAGTTCTCCCTCTGATAGGGTCCCTTTGTTCTTTAAACCAGAGCCCAGGCATGTGGTCTGGTCCCACATGTCAGCCAGAGGAAGCCACCACTCCCAGTTGGCACAGTTCAGGTGATGCTGGCCTCACCACCTGCCACTGAGGTGGGGGTTCTACCTTCTGTCCCATGCTGGCAATGAAGGATAAGGTGTCCTTCTCCTTCCCTTCCTTCCATGATCCACTGTCCTCTCCTAACAGACTCCTTCTTCTTCCACCATTTATCTTTTCCACCTATCACCTCCCAGCTTCTTACTTCACTCCCCTTCCCCCTCACCTGGTCTCACCTATCATTTGCCATTGTGTACTCCTTCCTCCATCTTCCCCCTTCCTTCCCCTCCCTCCATCTTCCCCCTTCCTTTCCAGCCCCGATGAAGAGCCTTGACTGTTTATTTCTCTCCACGGATGCTGCCTGACCTGCTGAGAGCCTCCGGCGTTCTGTGTGAGGCCTGTGTAAGGCTCTTTGGTGGGTGGGAGTGCGAGAGCTTTTATCTCCAGTACACAGGGAAATAGCAGCAGAATTGCCTGAGGCCCAGTCTCCTCAATGGTTATGGGTCCTATGGTGTGAGGGTCCAGGAAGAGGAGAGCAGGGGAGAGGGGTGAGAGGGGGTGGGGGGGGGTCGAGAGAAGGTGGCAGGGGAAGAGAGGGAGAGGGTCAGAGAAGAGCTATCGTTGAGTATATTTAAAGTGGAGGTCAGTAAGTTCTTGATGAGTAAGGGGGAGTCAAAGGTTACAGGGAGAAGGCAGGAGAATGGGGTTGAGAGGGAAAATAAATCAGCCATGATGGAATGATGGAGCAGACTCGATGGGCTGAATGGCCTCATTCTGATCCTGTGTCTTTGGGCCTTCTGGATTTTGTGAGGTGATGGTCTGATAATGACTGCAGCAGACTGACAGGGTTCTGAGCTGGAACAGGATGACTCTGGGGTGAGGAGACTTTTTCAATTTCCAACAGACATTTATTTTCTCTTTTTCACTGTGCACATCCTCGCATTCCACGATCAGCCCTTCACTCCACTGATTGCTTTGCCCTCTGACTGTCAGCAACACTCACATTCACGTGTCCCGGTCGGTGAGCACTCACAGAAAACAGAAAGGTCTCTGACAATCTTTGACACTGTCCCCCCAACCCGAAGAAATCATCACAAGGTGGAGGTTATCATTACATATTGTTAAAGTAGGTTCTTGATTAGTGAGGACATCAAATGTTGCCAGTATATATATATATATATATATCTACACACACACACACACACACACACACACACACACACACACACACACACTAACACACACTCTCTCACACACACACTCTCATACACACTCACACTCACAGACACACTCACACACACACACTCACACTCACACACACACACTCACACACACACTCTCACACACACACACACTCACACACACTCTCACACACACACACTCACACACTCTCACACACACATACACTCACACACACTCACACTCACACACACACACACTCACACTCACACACACACTCACACACACACACACACTAACACACACTCTCTCTCACACACACACTCTCATACACACTCACACTCACAGACGCACTCACACACACACACTCACACACACACACATACACTCTCACACACACACACTCACACACACACTCACACACACACACACTAACACACACTCTCTCTCACACACACACTCTCATACACACTCACACTCACAGACGCACTCACACACACACACTCACACACACACACATACACTCTCACACACACACACTCACACACACACACTCTCACACACACACATACACTCACACACACTCTCACACACACACACACACTCACACACTCTCACACACACATACACTCACACACACACTCACACTCACATACACACTTACACTCACACTCACACACACACACTCACACTCACACACACACACACACACACACACACACACACACACACACAGTGCACACATTGGCATTTGTTTCTGAGCTTATCACAGCGAGGGCCGTTTGAACGATACTGCATTGCACATGAAGTGCTGAGTTCAGGAAAAGGACTGCAGGCACCAAACCCTCTTCTCATCTCATTCTACAGCATCTGCTTTATTGAAAAGTCACACAAGGAACGTTAAATTCTAATCCTGCTTCACAGCTGAAATCAGGGTTAAAGTTAATCCCAGCCTCATGGGAAAGAATATCTTCTTACAACAGTCCATGACTGAGATGGGGAGAGATTTTTTCACACAGAAACCTTGCTCAAAACTGCCTACCTCACGCATTGAATACATTCAGGGCTGGGATCAACAGAGATTTTAGCATCGTAAACTCCACACTGAGGCATTAAGCTGCAGAATGGATAGATGTAAAGACAAAAAGGCAGAATAATTAACCGCTGCATCTGTTGAAACTTCAGGCCCTTCTGTAGAGTGCCCATGTCTTTGGTATAAGGTATGCTGGCTGAAGAAGTCTTCTCTCCACAGGGTCACATACGTCCACACAGAGCACAACGTGCCAAAGCACACAGATACATCACAAATGTTCAAGGCTTTTCCCAGTTCACCCGCCAGTCCCACACAGCATCAGTGATGGTGAGGAATCACAGAGCAGTAGAGCACAAACACAAGCCCTTTGGCCCATCCTGTCCCTGACAGCCCTTGTACTTACAAACACACACTTACCTGCATTGGGTAATTCATTGCCTCAGTAATTCAAGTACTTGTTCAAATGTTTCTTACATGTTTTCAAATTCAAGTTTAATTGTCATTCAACCAAACATGAACACCCACGAACGCAGCCAAATGAAACAGCATTCCTCCGGGGCAAAACACAGTACCGTCAGACTCTCACAGCACAAGGAACATGTAGCACGTAGAAAACATATAGTCCAAGTCGCTCAGCACATGAATGTTGCAGCAGTTTTGAGAGTATCTGCATTCACCATGTCCTCAGTATTAGGTTCCAGATCCCTGCAAAGTTCCAGGTGAAAAAAATCCTCCTCAAATCCCCCCTTGAAGTTCCTATCAATGTCACCTTGTCCTGGACATCCCCACATGGGGTGAAGGTTCTTCCTCGCAGTCTATCAGTTCCCCTCATCATTTTACACACTTTGGACAGGTCATTCCCCCACTACCACCCATCTTCCAGCAACACGTCCAGCATCACCTCTGACAGGTCATTCCCCCACTACCACCCATCTTCCAGCAACACATCCAGCATCACCTTGGACAGGTCATTCCCCCACTACCACCCATCTTCCAGCAACACGTCCAGCATCACCTTGGACAGGTCATTCCCCCACTACCACCCATCTTCCAGCAACACGTCCAGCATCACCTTGGACAGGTCATTCCCCCACTACCACCCATCTTCCAGCAACACGACCAGCATCACCTTGGACAGGTCATTCCCCCACTACCACCCATCTTCCAGCAACACGTCCAGCATCACCTTGGACAGGTCATTCCCCCACTACCACCCATCTTCCAGCAACACATCCAGCATCACCTTGGACAGGTCATTCCCCCACTACCACCCATCTTCCAGCAACACGTCCAGCATCACCTTGGACAGGTCATTCCCCCACTACCACCCATCTTCCAGCAACACGTCCAGCATCACCTTGGACAGGTCATTCCCCCACTACCACCCATCTTCCAGCAACACGTCCAGCATCACCTTGGACAGGTCATTCCCCCACTACCACCCATCTTCCAGCAACACGTCCAGCATCACCTTGGACAGGTCATTCCCCCACTACCACCCATCTTCCAGCAACACGTCCAGCATCACCTTGGACAGGTCATTCCCCCACTACCACCCATCTTCCAGCAACACGTCCAGCATCACCTTGGACAGGTCATTCCCCCACTACCACCCCACCCTCCCACATCCTGAGAAACACATCCAGCATTCATAATCACTCCTTATATAGGAGCTACTTCAACACCTGACTGCCGTTCTCTCCCCACACTGTGATCACATCCTTCCTATAACATGGTGATCACAACTGTGCATGGTGCAGACTAGCCAATGTTCTACAAAGCTCTTTTCACTTTGGGGATACAGCACGGTAGCTGGTCATTCTGGCTGAGTGGGCCACCACTGCACAATTACTCCCTTGTGACCAATTAACCTGTCTGTGGACTGTGCGAAGAAACCGGAGCAGCCGGAGGAAACCCACACAATCACGGGGAGAAGATACCAGCTCCTTACAGACAGCGGCAGGGATTTTATCCAGGTTTATCCAGATATGACTCTTCATCTCATATCCTCAATATTTATTGTCTATTTATTTATCATTATTATTTCTTACTTTTAGTATTTGCACAGCTGTTGTTCATCCTGCTGGTGTGGTCTTTCATTGATTCTATTATGGTTATTGGAGTTATTCAGTATGTCCTCGAGAAAATGAATCTCAAGGTTGTATATGGTGATATATGTGTCTTTTCAGTCAATGATGGTAGAGTAGTGATCACCAACCTTTCTAAGCCCAAGATCCCCTACCTTGGCCTTAGTAAAAGGCAAGATCGACCCCAGATCAATTAGTTACACCATGCGCACCGGGGCAGAAAAGACCGGAAGTAAAACCCTGAAACCTGGAAGTGGAAATAATGTATGTACACCAGGGGTACACACCTTTTTTTTTGCACTGCGGACCGGCCAACGGGAGGGGGGGTTGTTAAATACGACGGGAATACAGCAGTACTCGAAGCAGGTTCCTTATGTTCAGTCTATTCCGCAATTTAGTTTTCACGGCACTCGACACTTAGCTTCTGTCCCGCGCTGCTCACGTTTTTTCAGCTGAAAAAACTCAATGGGTTAGTCTTTAAGTGCGGGGTGCTTGGACTCAGGGTACAGAAGCAGTTTTGAGGGCTTCATTGCCTCATTAGACAACCTCCTGCCTGCCCGCCGCCAGACGCCCTGGCCAGGTGCAGCTGGTCATGGGTGGGGTGAGAGGACAAGGTCAGGGCCGAAGGTCCCTGTGCCGGGGCCGCGGTGGTCGCAGTCTAGAGAGAGCTACCGAGCGAGAAGTGCGTTAGGACATGCGCCCATCCCCCTTGTAGGATCTATCGGCCGACAAAAGTTTGTTTCAATAGATCGCAGCGAGGTAGCTGCTCTGCTTCTTAAGAAACCCAGGCCCGAATTAGGTCATCTGCGAATATTTTAGCACCAGGTTCCCCACGAACATTCGGTGTGCTAAACAGGTTTAGAGGAAGTGCCCATCTGTCCGCGCTCCAGGCCAGTACCAACGCCACTTCCTGCCAGCTGCATGAGGCCAACCAGTGATCCCTGGCGCACGGGTATCACTGCGTTTAGGTGACTGATGACTTCGCGTGGGTTCAAGTTCAACAGTGGGCGTGACAGAGAATGAGGAAAGGCGCAGCTGACTCATGTTGCTTCCTCGCCCGGTGGTTGGGGACCACTGAATTACACTGTGTAGTGCGGGGGAGCTACACACATGCACACTAGGCAGAAAGAACGGAACTAAAACCCTGCAACCCAGAAACAATCTCTCAACAGTATTTGTGTATTTATTTTTCTTTTTTTTTTTCGGGATCTACTGGGAAAGACTCAAAGATTGACTAGTCAATCGTGATCGACGGGTTGGCGACCATTATGGTAGCGGCCAAAGGAATCAGAATCAGGTTTATTATCAGTGGCATGTGACGTGACATTTGTTAACTTAGCAGTTCAATGCATTACATAATATAGAAGAAAGATAAATAAATAAATCAATCAATCAATTACAGTATACATATATTGAATAGATTAAAATCATGCAAAAACAAATACTATATATTAAAAAAGTGAGGTAGTGTTCAAGGGTCCATTTAGGAATCGGATGGCAGAGGGGAAGGAACTGTTCTTGAATCACTGAGTGAGTGCCTTCAGGCTTCTGTGTCTCCTACCTGATGGTAACAGTGAGAAAAGGGCATGCCCCGGGTGCTGGAGGTCCTTGATAATGGACGTTGCCTTTCTGAGACACCGCTCCCTGAAGATGTCCTGGTTACTTTGTAGGCTAGTGCCCAAGATGGAGCCGGCTAGATTTACAACCCTCTGCAGCTTCTTTCGGTCCCGTGCAGTAACCCCTCCATTCCAGACAGTGATGTACCCCATCAGAATGCTCTCCACAGTACATCTATAGAAGTTTTTGAGTGTATTTTTTGACATGCGAAATCTCTTCAAACTCCTAATGAGGTATAGTCGCTGTCTTGCCTTTTTGAATAACTACATCGAAATGTTGGGACCAAGTTAGATCCTCAGAGATCTTAACACCCAGGAACTTGAAACTGCTCACTCTCTCCACTTCTGATCCCTCTATGAGGATTGGTATGTGTTCCTTCATCTTACCCTTCCTGAAGTCCACAATCAGCTCTTACTGACGTTGAGTGCCAGGTTGTTGCTGTGGCACCATTCCACTAGTTGGCATATCTCGCTCCTGTACCCCCTCTCATCACCACCTGAGATTCCACCAACAAAGGTTGTATTGTCAGCAAATTTATAGATGGTATTTGAGCTATGCCTAGCCACACAGTCATGTGTATAGAGAGAATAGAGCAGTGGGCTAAGCACACACCCCTGAGGTGCGCTAGTGTTGATTGTCAGCGAGGAGGATACGTTATCACCAATCTGCACGGATTGTGGTCTTTTGGTTAGGAAATCGAGGATCCAATAGCAGAGGGAGGTACAGAGGCTTAGGTTCTGCAACTTCTCAATCAAAATTGTGGGAAATGCTGAGCTATAGTTGATGAATAGCATCCTGACGTAGGTGTTTGTGCTATCCAGGTGGTCTAAAGCTGTGTACAGAGCTATTGATAGGCAAATTGCAGTGGGTCCAGGCACCCTTCCCTCCTGAAGATTACCCTTGGGCAAGGTGTAGCACCTGCTTAGGCCCCCAGATCAGGGTTACGTGAACCCATGGGAGCAGGTGGTGGACGGTCGTATGATCAGCTGGTTAATATCACAAGTCCTGGTTATGTGGCCACTGACGCCAGGCAGACATTCTCTGAAGAGCATTGATAATGGCTGGAGTCACCCGTCTTGAAAAAGCACTGCCCACAAGAAGTCAATAGCAAACCACTTGTCGAAAAATTTGCCAAGAGCAATCTTGGTTATGGAAAGACCATGATTACCCACGTCATCTGACACTACACAGAATAATGTTGATCTGTACTTTTAGAATAAATTTACTTTGAACTGTAATAGTGTTATGCTCACCACTATACATCACATCCCTGCTCTTACAATCACTATTGTCACACTGGCCACGATCAGTGACCCACTTGCCTTTGCTCCACCCTAGCTCCCTGTGAAGTACTAGGGTTAGGGTTGGGTTGGGTTGGGCTCCCAGTTAAGGGTTTCAGTGACAAGGTGAGTGAATGGCTTTGAAAAAAATAGCCATCACTGGGTGGCAGAGAGGCTCGATGGGCTGAATGGCCTCCCATTGGCCAGAGTGGATTGAGGATGGGTCAGGGCAGTAACGCAGCTGTTCTGGAGCTCTCGGCAGCCGGCATTCCGGGCTGGTTCTTGTGAGCCTGACCGGACTGGGAAGGCTGGCCGGCACTGTGGACTTCAGGAAGGGGAAATCAGGAGAACGCACACCAGTCCTCATCAAGGGAAGGGTAGGCAGCTCATGTCTGCATCACAGGGGATCTATTCTGGGTCCAACACATTGGTGCAATTGTGTAAAAGGCACGGGGGTGGGAATTTGAGGAGATTTAGTACGTCACCAAAACCTCTTGCAAGTCTCTACAGATGTGCTGGAGAGCATTCTGACTGTGGAAGCTCTAACGCACAGGATCAACAGGTTCCAGCTCCATCACAGGCACAACCCTCCCCACCAACAGGGACATCTGCAAGAGGCGGTGGCTCAGGAAGGGGGCATCCCTACTCCCTGGCATTGCCCTCTTCTTGTCGCTACCATCAAGGAGCCTGAAGACACACATCTGATGTTTCAGGAGCTGTTTCTTCCCTCTGCCGTCAGATTTCTGAACGGTCCATGAACACGGCCTGACTATTCCTCTTTCGCACTGCTCTTAGGCCATGCCGTCACGAACAGCACATTCCATCAGTGATACGAAAGCCAGTGCTGATCCTGCCACACCACAAAGTAATTTCTCCTTTGTCCTACCTGTTAATGACATTCTCTGATCATGTATCCTAGCCCCTGCCCTCGGGACGTGCCGGCACCATTTGGTGAGGATGCTGATCCATCTGCTGTCTGTAATCCAGACCCTCTCAGCAGTCTGTGTCTCTTTACCGACTTATGCACAGGTCCCAACCCCCAGCAGATTTAGTTCTTTTTATTTTTATTTAGAGATACAGCGCGGGACAAGTTCTTTCAGCCTGTCGAGCTGTGCCACCCTGACTTAACCCTAGCTGAATCGCAGGACAATTTACAATCACCAATTAACATATAACTGGTACAGCTTTGGACTGTGGACAGATACCGGAGCACTGGGAGAAAACCACACATTCCACAGGGAGGATGTATAAAAACTCCTCTCAGAACAGCGGCGGAATTGAACTCTGAGCTCTCTGGTAATAGTGTCTGTGGGGGTGAGTTGATGGGGATGTGGAGAGACTGAGACAGGAGTGCTGTAGTAGGGGTGTCATTGGGTAGTTGGTGTTGGTATGGACTCGGTATGTTGAGGTGTTTGCCTCTGAAAACTGGGGAACTCAACAAACAGATGTGGGCCAGATTCTTTTATAATGATTCAGTCTTGGTCACAGGGACACCAGGAGTTCGGCAGTCTAAATGTCCAGCCTTCCCATATCTGGGGCAACACTCATAAAATGCCAGAGGAACTCAGCAGCATCTATGGAAATGAATAAACAGTCGATGTTTTATCAGGACTGGAAGGGAAGGAGGGAAAGCCAGAAGATGATAGGTGAAGCCAGGTGGCTGGGGAAGGGGACGAAGTAAGGTATAGGACTGGTGAAGAAGGAATCTGATAGGAGAGTGGATCATGGAAGAAAGGGAAGGAGGAGGGGAGGGGTGGTAATAGGCAGATGAGGAGAGAAGTAAAAGCGGAGCAAGAGAGGGAAATTGAAGGGGGAAAAAATTACCAAAATTTGCAGAAATCGATGTCCATGCCATCAGGTTGGAGGCTACCCAGATGGAATATGAGTGTTGCTCATCGTGGCAGAAGAGGAGTTCATGGACTGACTTGTCAGAATGGGAACAGGGGTTGGAATTAATATGGTTGGTCACCAGGAAATCCTACTTGTTGAGGATGGAGCGAAGATAGTCGACGATCTACAAACGGTTTGTTCATCCGGTCTCACCAATGTAGTGGAGGTCGCATTGGGAGCACTGGATACAGTAGATAGCCCTACCTGATTCGCAGGTGAAGTGTTGCCTCATCTGGAGGGACTGGAGGTGAGGGAGGAGGTGAATGGGCAGGTGTAGCACTTTGGCTGCTTTCAGGGATAAGTTCCAGGAGGGAGATTAGTAGGGAGGGACAAGTGGACAGAAATCTCAGAGGAAGCAATCCCTGCAAAAAGTGGAGGAGGGGGCTGGGTGAATGGAGGAATAGTATATAAAACCCATATACTTTATCTAATGTAGGGACAGCATGGTAGCGTAGTGCCAGAGAACTGGGTTCAATTCCAAGCCCCGCCTGTAAGGAGTTTACATATTCTCCCTGTGACCATATGGGTTTCCTCTTGGTGCTCTGGTTTCCTCCCATATCCCAAAGACGTACGTATATGTTAGTAATTGGGTGTAATTGGGTGGTGCAGGCTTACTAGTGGAAGGGCCTGTTACCATGCTGGATCTCTAAATAAAATGTTTAAAAATGGAGAGAGGGGTGCGTGTAATGACCCCTGTCACAGGTGGTGGTAAAGAAAGATACCTGAGGAGGCTCTTGGGTAGGAAAAGAGAGGGCTAAATTGATCTTAGAGTAGTTTAAAGGGCCAGCAGAGCATTGTGGGCTGAAGGGCCTGTAGTGCACTGTTCTATGTTCTGATGTCTGAAATGTGAGTGGGCAGCTGTGGCTCAGTGTGACCTGACGGGAAACAAAGCACAAAATGCGGGAAAAACTTTGGTGGCAGTAAATAAGCACCATTTGTTTCTCTCTCCAGGAACATTGCCTGACCGGCTGAGTATATCCCACGTTTTAATTAGGAAACTTGGGAATGCAACATCTGACTCATTAGAAGTGAGGGGTCAAACACAAGGGCAAATAAAAAGGTGAAGGGAATGCTGATCCTTTGTCTCATGGCTGAAGGGCAAAGTGGGGGGGGGGGGAGAGGGTGGGACACACATCACTGGGCCCCTCACAACAAGGATATGGTCACCAGTAGGTAGGTACCATGCAAGTTCACTGGCACAGTAAGACAACTGAAAAGTGTTGCATTGCAGAGAGAGATTGCAAATAAGCACATGTCCCCGAAAAGAGCAGATCAGTGGATGACCTAATCAGCAGCTATACTTCATTAGAAGTTTGAGGAGATTTGGCATGTCGCAAATTTCTACAGATGCACGTACAGGAGAGCACTCTGACCGGTTGTATTACTGTCTAGTGTGGACAGGATCAGAAAAGCCTGCAGAAAGTTGGCAACTCAGCCTCAGCCAGCTACCCCATGGGCACAGCCTTCCCTACCATTTTCAAAAGGCAATGCTCCACAAGGAGGCTTTCATCACTAATACCACCAACACATGCTCTCTTCTCATTACTACCATCAGGAAGGAGGTACAGGAGCCTGAAGACCCACACTCAACATTTTAGGAACAGTTTCTTCTCTACCATCAGATTTCTGAGCAGTCCATAAACTGCGTCACTATTTTTGTTCTTTTTTTTGCACTACTTATTCAATTTATGTACGTACACGCTGTACTGTGCAAAAGTCTTAGGCACTTGTATATCACTAGGGTGTCCAGGACTTTAGCACAGTACGGCAGTTGTCAACGTAGAGAAGAGGGCGATCTTGTAAATCTAGCAGGAGCAAAGCATGTTGGGACTGGCGAGAGTGGAGTGCCGCGAAAGGAGTGTGGGACAGGTGGCAAACAATTGGTCATTACAGAATGTCTCTCCGGTGTTGCCCACACACTCACTCTCCTCTCCCTTCGCCTTTTCCCAACCCTGATTTCCCTAATATGCCCCCTTCCCACTCTCAGTCCAGAAAAGAGACCCATATCAGAATCAGGTCCATCATCACTGACTTGAGTCATGAAATGAGCTTCTTTTCACAGCAGTCCAGTGCAAAAGTCTTAGGCACCCTTGCTATATATATGTTGCTAAGACTTCTGCACAGTTCTGTATACTTAGTGGCCACTTTATTAGGTTCACCTGTACGTTTATGTAAATACCTATCAGCCAATCATATGACAGCAGCTCCATGTATAAAAGCATGTGGACATGGTCGGGAGGTTCTGTTGTTGTTCAGGCTAAGCATCGGAATGGGGAAGACGTGATCTAAATTACTCTGACTGCAGAATGATTGTTGGTGCCAGATGGGGTGGTTTGAGTATCTCAGAAACTGCTGATCTCCTGGGATTTTCATGCACAACAGTCTTTAGAATTTGCAGAGAATGGTGTGAAAAACAAAAACAAATCCGGTGAGTGGCAGTTCTGTTGGTGAAAATGCCTTGTTTTTGAAAGAGGTCAGAGGAGAATGGCCAGACTGGTTCAACTGACAGGAAGGTGACAGTAACTCGAATAACCACACATTACAACAATGGTGTGCAGAAAATCATCTCTGAAAACACACGACATGCCAAACCTTAAAGTGGATGGGCTGCAGCAGCAGAAGACCACGAACATACTCTCAGTGGCCACTTCATTAGGTACAAGAGGTACTGAGCCTTAAGGCCACTGACTGTATTATGAACCACAGATCCAAGCCTTTCATGGTAAAACACAAAGGCGATCTTTTGCATGGCAGGAGGGTAGGAAATGACAACTTCTTTCCCAAAGGCTTCCTGTCAATGGGGCTTGAAGACTGAGAGTGGTTGTAGTTCAGCATGTTCTTGGGCTGTAGCTGATGTGGACCTGACTGTTGAAATAACTTGGAGACCTGCAGCTGGCAGCACATCCCTTCACATAGCTGCAGATGTAAGAGGCGTCCGTGCGAATGAAACTGGATTAATCACCCTTCAGTTTTACGCGTGTCCACACTGGTGTCACATTGCCAGGATATAAGTGGAAACTGCTGAGTGGGCAAGTCCCTGACTGGTGTATAGAGGGCAGGTTCTGTGACAGCACCATCAGCATTCACCGGGATGGTGGAACAGCCGCGGGATTTTTCTCCTCCACTGCGCGGCACTATCAGCTGCTCTCCTCTACGGCTGCCGCAGGATCTCTACTCAGGTACGTTCCTGGGCCCTACGTACTGATGCAATTACAAAGACAGCAGCTATATTTCTATAGTAGTTTGAGTTTTGGTATGTTATCAAAGACTCAATATTTCTACAGATGTACTGTGGAGAGCATTCTAACTGGTTGTATCAATGTCTGGTGTTGAGAGGCCGCTGACCGGATCAGAAACAGCTGCAGAAAGTTGTAAACGCATCGTGGGCACCCCAGTATTGAGGACATCTCAAAAGGCAATGCCTCAAGGGCCAGTTCCATCATTAAGGACCCGCATCACTTGGGACATGCCCTCGTCTCACTGCTACCGTCAAGGATGAGGTACAGGAGCCTGAAGACACACACTCAACGTTTCAGGGGCAGCTTCTTCCCCTCCGCCGTCAGATTTCTGAATGGACGATGAACACTCCCTCAGCATTTTTGCTCTCCTTTGCACTACTTACATAATTTAATGTTATATATATATTTCTTATTGTAATTTGTGCCTTTTATGTTATATAGAACAATGTACTGCCACCACAAAACAACAAATTTCATACCAATGATACTAAACCGGAGTCTGATTCTCATTCATCACTGAAGCTCATTCCCCTTGCAGACCATAAATCACAGCAGCAGAATGAGACCATTTGGCCCATCAAATTTACTCTACCATTCCATCATGACAAATTTTATTTTCCCTCTCAACCCCATTCTCCTGCCTTCTCCCTGTAACCTTTGACACCCAGTCTAATCAAGAACCAATCAAATTCCACTTTAAATATACCCAATGACTTGGCTTCCACAGCCTTCTATGGCAGTAAGTTCTCTTGTCAGCCATGGTTGCCTCATTTTCCCTTTAGAATGCTTCTTCTTTGGAATGTATCTTTCCCGTGCCTTCCACAGAAACTCTAGCTTTTGCTGTTCTACTTGTCTTTGCTGGTATCCCCTTCCAGTCCTCTCTCATATCTCTGCAGTTCCCTTTCCTCAACTGTAATATGAATACCCTGCCACCTTGCACGTGGGTGGCTGCATTCTTCACACAGGAGGAAGAGGAGGGACCCGATGGAGGATGTGAAGTGTATAGATTGGGTAGATGATTGGAAACATTCTCCCCACAGAAGAAACAAGAGAAAATCTGCAGATGCTGGAAATCCAAGAGACACACACACACACACACACACACACACACACACACACACACACACACACACACACACACACACACACACACACACACACACACACACACACACACACACACACACACACACACACACACCTGGAGAAACTCAGCAGGCCAGGCAACTTCCATGGAAAAAAAGTACAGTCAACATCTCGGCCTGAAACGTTGACTGTACTTTCTTCCATAGAAGCTGCGTGGCCTGCTGAGTTCCTCCAGCATTGTGTGTGTGTTCCCCACAGCAGAGATGTCCACTGCTAGAGGACAAAGGTCAAGGGTAATGGGCAGGAGGGTGACAGGGGGCCTGAGGAAGATTCTTTTCATGCAGAGGGCAGCTGGAATAAACTGCCTGAATGGGTGGTGGAGGTTTAGACTCTCATAGTGTTTAAAAATGTAAGAGTTCGAAAGTATACCTTCTACCCCACTGTTAACAAACCTCTTGTACAATAAGATGGACTTTTGGCCTTACAATGAACCTCATTATAACCTTGCACGTTATCGTTTACCTGCACTGTAGCTGTTACACTTTATTCTGCCTCGTTATTGTTTTACCTTGTTCTATCTCAATGCACTGCGTAATGATCTGAATTGTATGAGCAGTATGCAAGACAATTGTTTTTTTTACTATATTTTGGTGCATGCAACAAGAATAAGCCACTGCCAGAACCAATGCAGATTCTTTTAACATTCTCCAAAATATCAACAACTTTACTTCACAGAGCAACAGTGACATTTTCTTGCCTCGGTAAACAAGATCAGAGACATTTCTGCACCCAGAGTGCCATTTCACTCAGAATGCAACAACAATACTTCACATCTTCACTCTGTCCCTTCGGAGAGCCTTGGTTAGAGAGAGGGGTGGAATAGACTTTAGTTTCATAGTAATTCACCGGCTGATCCTGGAGACAGTTGATCCATGTTCCAGAGCAAGACTTCAATCATCAATTGGGATGACTGATGATCTGGGAGGATAGGAGGGACCAGCCATGTTCCTGTGTGGAATTGAACAAGGAATGTCTGCTTAATTGCTCTCTTTAGAGAGCGCGGTGATTGAGAGAAGGAACTTTCACAACTGTAGGGAGGCCCCAATGCAATTTATAATCAGGAAGGTAATGGAGATAATTTTTTGCAGCTTCTGTTTGTTGGGGTTGACCATGAACATTGTGCCCTAGCTGTTAGGCCAGTACACAAGCCAGGGCAGTACGATACAGAGAGCAAGCAGTTACCAATGCACAAGCTCCCCCTCTCTATGTGGCTGATGACACAGCAGAGACGGATACGGTCTGGCACCAGCAGCATCGCACGAGTTGCCAGTCAGCAGTGATCATAATGTAGGACTGCCTCAGGGATTCCAACTCTGAAACTTTCCTTTTTACTCCTGAAGCCTTCTCCGTGAGTGGACAACTGAGGTTTGAGATCAGAGTATTCCTTCCCCTAGATGTATTGCTAATCACAGCTGATGAGCCCCAGTAACCCACCTTTGCCCCTTCTCCTGTCAGTAAAAATGGTTTCACTGGGCTTTGTAACTAAGCCAGGTGTGAAGGCCGGGAGCTAGACTTCGATGTCAGTGGCTATTTGGGATACATGCCATTGGGAGTATGGAATAGGTAGTGGGAACTTACCCACGCCCGACTATGACAACCGTTGTGAGCATTGGGTCGCTGTTACAGGGCTGAAGCTGTGGCAGGGAGTTCAGATGCAGTGAGTGAGGTCCTCCAGCCTCCAGTCATCAACATGAGAGATACACTGAGATCTCCCCCAGCCTTTGGAACAGTGCCTGTGGATGTCTCTCACCCACCGGAAATGGACACACAATGCCATCAAACCTCAGCACCTACATTCTGTTCAAACACAAGTCTTGCTCCAGGCAATATCTGCAACTTGCAACAGGCATCAGAGTCTGGCTTCAGTAATTGGAGGTGTGGTACTCCTGGGATATCGTTAACTAGGAACACAATAAATCATTTGCTGGCCTGTTTCAGTAACTCCAGTGGGTAACTACAGGCTAGTGAGTCTGACATCAGTATAGAGAAACTTGGAGAAAATCCTTAGGGATTTGGTTTAAGTACGTTTGGAGAGATGGCAGTTATTCAGAGACAGACAATGTGGGCGATATCTCACTTATTTGGTGAGTTTTTTTTGAAGCAGTAACTTGGAAAGAGTCATTGTATACAGTGGAGAAACAGGCCATTTGGCCCAACACTTCCAAACCAACCAAGTTGTCTACCGTCTGAGTAGTCTCCAGCCCCTTGGTATGAACATCGAATTCTCCAACTTCCGGTAATTCCCTCCCTCTCCCTTCCCTTATAACATTTTCACTCTGCTTCCTCTTCTAGCTGCCTATCACCTCTCTCATGATTCTGTCTTCTTCTACTACCCATAGTGCTTTCCCCTTCCATTCCTTCTTCACCTCTCCGGCCTATCCCCTCCCTGCTTCCCCTCCCCCACCCCTTGATCCTTCCTCCGATTGGTTTTTCACCTGCACCTTCCCCCTGCCCCCTCCTTCTTCAGTCCTGATGAAGGGTCTCGGCCCGAAACCTTGGCTGCTTCTTCCAACGGATGCTGCCCGACCTGCTGAGTTCATCCAGCTTGTTTGTACATGTTGATTCTGCTATCCAAGTGACTTTTAAACACTATTTGTACCTGCCTCTACACTTCCTCTGGCAGCGAATTCCACATATCTACCACTCTGTGAGAAACCATTCCCCACACGCCCCTTTTAAAACATTCCCCCTTCACTTTAAATTTATGCCCTCTAATTTTAGACTCCATTGTCCTGGGGAAAACAAAAACTACAATCATTCATCTTATATAAACTCCTCATGATTTTATAAGGTCACCCCTCAACCTTGTAGACTCCAGGGAAAATCGCCTAGCTTATCCACTCTCTCAAGCTTACCATTGCTGTGAATCTTCTCTTCACTCTGTCCAGCTTAATAATATTCTTCCTATAGCTGGGTGACCACAACTACACACAGCTCACCAAGAGCTCACTTGTACAGTTATGATGATTGATGAAGACATTGACAAGGTTAATACACATGGGACCTGAGTTGAACTGGCTAAATGGATCTGGTGATAGGAGGTAGAGGGTGGTGGTAGACGGTGGTGAACCAACAGGTGTTGGAACCCTTGCCGTTTGTGTGAGATACTGTATATTAACAGCTTGCATATAGCGGGTATGATCGGTAAGTTTGTTGATGACAGCAGAATTGGTGGTGTTAAGTGGATAGTGAGGAAGGTTGTCTAAGCCTACAGCAGGATATAGACCAGATGGGAAATTAGGCAGTGTGCTGGCAGATGGAATATAATCCCAGCATGTGTGAGGAATTCAAATAGGAAAAGGACCTATATAAACCTAATCCACCATCGATCCAACTCTTCCCTCCCACATAACCTTCCATTTTTTTAATCTATGAATCCATCTAAGAGTCTCAGCTTCTATCACCACCCCTCGCAGTGCATCCAGGCATCTACCACTGGCTAAAAAAGCATCCTTCTGACCTCTCCCCTAAACCTTCCTCTAATCACATTAGCCATTCCCACTCTGGCTGTCTACTTTATCAGTGTTTCTTGTACTCCCCTCTTCTGCGTATGCTCCAGAGAGAAAAGTCCTATCCCACTCAGTCTATCCTCATACGACTCACCCTCTAGCCTGGTAAATCTCCTCTGCACCCTCCCTAAAATCTCCACGTCCTTCCTATAATGAGGTGATCAGAATTGAGCACAATTTTCCAAGTGTGGTCTAACCAGGGTTTTATGGAGCTGCAACATTACCTGGCGGCTCTTGAACTCAATTCCCCGACTATTGAAGGCCGACACACCGTACACCTTCTCAGTCACTCTATCAACCTGTGTGCAGCTTTGAGAGATCTGTGGATGTGGACCTCAAGATCCCTCTGTTCCACCCCACTGCTAAGAATCCTGTCATTAACATTAAACTCTGTCTTCAAGTTTGACCATTCAAAGTGTCAGAGATACGTTGTTGGAGCAGGGTGTTAAACTAAGGCTCTGCCTTGCCCTCAGTTCTCACAGATATTGTGACTCTATATCAGCAGACAAGAGAAGGATCCCAGATATCTTCAGATCATTATTCTTGCAAGATGTCAAGCCCTGATGGTGTACCTGGTCGGGCTCTGAAAACCTGCACCAACCAACTGGCAGGAGTGTTGAAGGACATCTTCAATCTCTCACTGCTGTGTTCCATGGTTTCCACCTGCGACAATCTTACCAGTGCCCAAGTAGAGCATGGTCAGCTGCATCAGCGACGACTGCCCAGTGACACTACATCTACTGTGATGAAGTGCTCGGAGAGGTTGGCCACGGCTACAATCAACTGCCTAACCACAGACCTGGACCTGCTGCAATTTGCCTATCACCACATTAAGTCTGCAGCAGATACAATCTCACTGGCTCTCCACTCAGATAACACCTACGTCAGACTGCTGTTTATTGACTATAGGTCAGCTTTCAACACAATCATATCCACAGTTCTAATCAAAAAGCTTCAAAACTTGCATCTCCCTCTGCAACTGGATCCCTGACATCCTCACCAGGAGACTACAGTCTGTGGGGAATGGAAATAGCATCTCTTCCTCACTGAGGATATGTGCTTAGTCCACTGTTCTATTCACTCTATACAGACAACTGTGTGACTAGGAACAGGTCGAATGCCATTTATAAATTTGCTGACATCACAACTATTGTTGGCAGAATTTCAGATGGTGACAAGAAGGCGTACAGGAGAGAGATAGATCAGCTAGCTGAGTGGTGTTGTGGCAACAATCTTGCACAGCATCAGGAAGACCAAGGAACCCATGATGAACTTCAGGAAGGGGAAGTTGAAAGAACTCACACCAGTTACTGTTGAGGGATCAGCAGTGGAAAGGGTGAGCAGATTCAAGTTCCTGGCATCAACATCTCTGAGGATCTATCCTGGACCCAACATATCGATGCAATTTCAAAGAAGGTACAGCAGTTGCTATATTTCATTAGGAGTTTGAGGAGACTTTGTATGTCACTGAAGATCAAGAACCTTGGAGAGCATTCTAACTGGTTGCCCCACTGTCTGGTATGGAGGAGTGTCTGCATAGGATTGGAAAAAGCTGCAGAAAGTTGTAAACTCAACCAGCTCCATTATTGGCACCAGCCTCCCCAGCGTCGAGGACATCTTCAGAAGGTGATGCCTCAAAAAAGGCAGCATTGATCATTATATTACCCAAGTCATGTCCTCTTCTCATTGTGACCATCAGGAGCTATTTCTTGCAATTTGTAGCTTTTTTATATAGTTATATATTCACACTTCTTGCAATTGGTAGTTTTATTTATCATGTATTGCAATGCACTGCTGCTGAAAAACAACGAATTTGATGATATAAGCCAGTGGCATTAAACCGGATTCTGCTTCTTACTCCTGGCACAGAAACCACACGCCCATTTGTGGGATCTCAGATCTCAGGTCAGAATAGTAACTGCACCAAACACACCTCATTGACACATCCTCTGGCCTTCAAAGGGACAAAATACATAGAGCACTGTAGTGCAGAAACAGGCCATTTGGCCCATCTAGGCCATGCAGAACTGCTATTTTGCCTTGACCCATCAACTCACACCCAGACCATATCCCTACCATCTATGTACTTATCCAAACCTCAAGATTTAGGATTCAAGTTCATTTGTCATACAGTGAAATATGTCATTTGTGATGACAGTGAATACACCCCGAGGGTGCAATGGGGGAAGTCGGCAAGCTCTGAAATGTGGAAATCAACCTTGCATCCTACACTTCCACTGGCAGCTCGTTCCACATCTCCCCACCCTCTGAGTGAAGGACTCCCCCTTAAACATTTCACCTTTCACCCTGAACCCATGACTTCTACTTCCAGTCTCATTCAACCTCAGTGGAAAAAGCCTGCTTGCATTTAACATCTATATCCCTTATAATTTTGCATATCCCTATCAAATCTCCTATTATTCTCCTACGCTCCAGAGAATAAGGTCCTAACCATTTAACATTCACCTAGAACTCAGATCCTCAAGTCCCAGCTGCTGTAACTCTCCCAATCTCTCTTCTCCGTTGTGGGGATGAGAACTCAGAGACCAGCCCACATCTCACTGAGTTATAGCAAACCATATCTGTGGAATGCAATGCTTCTGTGGGAAGGTTCTACCTCACGTGATGGTTTAGACCTTCACTGTGGGAGGAGGGGAGAAGCCATGGCCAGCAAAGGCAGAGGACACAGTGGGATGGGAAAAATCTGAGAGAGAAATAGATGCTTCACACCAATGCCCATTGAGCATCAGATCCCAGAGCCAGCTGGTTTTCACTTCACCAGCTGACAGGACAAGCTGAGGAGGTTGGGCACCATGGTAGCATAGTGGTTAGTACAACACTATTGCAGCTGGTGCCATCGGAGTTCAGAGTTCGATCCTGGGGTCCTCTGCAAGGACTTTGTACGTCCTCCGTGGGTTTCCTCCGGGTGCTCTGGTTTCCTCCCACAGTCCAGAGATGTACTGCCTAGTAGATTAATTTGTTCATTGTAAATTGTCCCATGAATAGGCAAGGGTTAAACAGGTAGGTTGCACCACGGATCAAAGGGTCTGTTCTGTGCTGTATCTCTAAATAACATTTTAAAAATAAAATTTTAAAAATCACTGTTCAGAAAAGAGAAAACAGACGGGGGGGTGGACAGGGAATTTCAGGCTGAGAAGGGAGATGACGAGGTGCTTGTCGGGCTGACCAGGGAGCAGCACAGGGTGTGAGGTGATGGTGGGGGGGTGGGGGGGGTCATGTCAGATAATTCTTGTACTTCATACCATGTTAAAATGACAGCCTAGCTTTGCACTGTGCGAGAATTTACCAATGGTCTCAGGGTCCTTGATAGGTTGACTGATGTGCCGATGTGGTGGCTGTCCAAAGCTGCAGAAGGCTAGAAACAAACAGGTGAGCCAGTTAATGGGACAAACTGTCATTAGAAAGAGAAAATCTCATTGAAACCTCTGCTATGGTCCCAGATTGATTCCAATCTGGTTCTAATCTACCTCCCAGGTAACTGATCTGCCAGCATTGTTCCAGATATCCAGACCTCCTGTGTCTTCAGGATCTGCATCCCTGCGTTTTGAAAGAAGTAGCAATGGAGAAAGTAGATGTCCCAATGATCAGCTTCCAAAACAACTAATTTCATGACATACAGCAGTGCTGTCACAGGAAAGCAAGAACAAGGAGCCGATTATTGAGTTCAGGAGGAGGAAATCATGAGCCAGTCCTCATCGGGGGATCAGAGGTGGAGAGGATCAGCAACTTTAAATTCCTCGGTGTTATCATTTCAGACAACCTGTCCTGGGCCCAACACATCAATGCAATTACAAAGAGAGCATGGCAGTGCCTCTACTTTCTTAGAAGGGTATGAAGATGTGGCATGACATCTAAAACACTGACAAATTTCTATAGATGTGTGGTGGGGAGTATATTGACTGGTTGCATCACAGCCTGGAATGGAAACACCAATGCCCTTGAATGGAAAATCCTACAAAAAGTAGTGGATATGACCCAGTGCCACAGGTAGTCTCTAGTCTCACAGGTAAAGCCCTCCCCACCACTGAGCACAGGAAAGCAGCGTCCATCATCAGGGACCCCGTTATGGCTATTGGATTTATTGATCATGCCTGCATGAAAATGAATCTCAAGGTTGTATATGGTGACATAGATGTACTTAGATAATAAATTTACTTTGAACTTTTTGGTAGCTGGCAAATGTGGAGTAGATGATCTGGGCACTTGAAAAATGATGGTACTATTGAATTTCATCAAAACGGATTCACAATATGAAATCAGATTTGAAACTCCTTGAAGATATTCCTAACGTGCTGGAGAGAAGGAACCAGAGAACAGGCTATACTTGAATTATGGGAAGCTTTCAACCAAAGGTGGTATTTAATAACATGGCCACTGAGTGTCCATTGATAATCTTTGCTTTTTGTCAAAAAAACTGCTTTTGTCCAGCTAATTGATTTGAGAAGCTGCTTTTAACAGATTTGAGAATCTAAAACTTTTTAGAGTTGTTTCTGCACACCTCTGAGCTGAGCTGTGTCACCCTTGTGGTGAATTCCATCAGACACATTATTATCTTTGGGACCACAGATCAATAACCAATGCCCCTACTAGCTTCCGGCTTCCAGTGGAACCCTGCATCTTTTGGTTTAATACTGCCTGAAAGTGTGGACATTGCTCCACCTTCCACACTTCCGGATCGATAAAATAAACACAGTGAAACAGAGCAGACCAGCTACAAAGTGTCCCTTTACAACAGAGATGAGGACAAATTCCTTCAGCCACAGGGTGGTGAATCTGTCGAATCCATTGTGTCAGATGGCTGAGGAGGCCAAGTTATTGAGTATATCTAAAGAGGGGTCAATTAGTTCTTGATTAGTCAGGGTGTCAAAGGTTACGTGGAAAAGGTTGAAGAATAGGATCAAGAGGGATAACAGATCAGCCACGAAGGAGTAATGGACCAGACTCGATGGGCTGAATGGCCTAATTTTCTCCTATGCCTTATCGTCTTATAAGTCTCTTCTAATTGCAGATATCTGTCCTTAACTCCTCAATTCTCTTCCCTCTTTTCAAGCAGCATTTAATGCAATCTGTTACCCAATTCTCAGCACCTTCTCCCCAGGGTGGAAACGGCTTAATAGCAAGGTGCATAATTTTCAGGTGGCGAGGAAAGTAGAAAAGTATTTTTTTTACACAGAGAGTGGTTCATGGAACACCCTGCCAGGAGTGTTGGTAGAGGCGGATACATTAGGAGCATTTAAGACAGACACATGGATGATAGAAGGGTGGAGGGAAAGACTGGGTGGATTTAGAGTAAGCTAACAGGTCGGTTGAAGGACCTGTACAGTGCTGTAATGTTCTATCTTCAATATTCTCCACTCGGCTCCTGACCTTACAAAGTCAATGAAAACCACAGATCCCTAACCTCCTCCTCTTTCAAGTTCATCAAAAACTATTTTTCTTTCCAGAATTAAATGTTGGTGGTTCCTAATTGCTGCCTCATCATCTTCTTTCATCTTTAATGAAGGATTCCAGTAATGACAGACTCAGGAACTGTAATTACCCAGTTTGATGGTTTCCCTGTGTAAGACCAGACTTTCCTGTGGAAATCTCCAGCCTCGTGCAACAAATTCAAACAAAGACTGGCACTGCTTCAACTTGTCATCGATAAGCTTTACAAGTCAAATCAAAGAGTTTTGATGGGTTTGATTTTTCTTTAAATAAATGGATGAGAGGATTCTCTCCTCTGGAGACTCCCAGTGGAGTCAAAGTGAAGTGAGTGATTATCTTAGCAAAGGCTAAATTAGCAAGATAACGATCCCACAATTAGGTTTGTGGTACTGCATACAGGAACAGTGTCTGTTTATTAATATTAATAATAAGTGCATCTGTATGTTTGTACATTTACCAAGTCTAAACAAATTTAAAATTTTAGAGTAATCTCCTTTAAATTAGTAGATAAACAAGAAGCGTGAGAAGGCAGACTAAGAATCATACACTTTTTGGGAGATGTGTCCAATTGTATAGAAGGGGAACTGAGGGAACTGGGTAGTTTGATATGCACAGCTTAATATGATATTATGAAAACACAGTCAGTTACTGCATTCAGTTTTTGTAACACAAAATTGAAATGTGTAGCACCTAAATCCAAGTTACAGGGAAACACGGGTGGAACAGTTCCAGTCTCAATCTTACAACTGAGCGGTGTTGCAGGAAAGCAGCATCCATCATCAAGGACCCCCACCATCCAGACCATGTTCTTGTCTCACCACTGCCATCAGGAAGGAGGAACAGGAGTCCCAGAACACACACCACCAGGTTCAGGATCAGTTATTACCCCTCAACCATCAAGCTTTTGAATCAGAGGGGATATTTTCACTCGCTCCATCACTGAACTGTTCCTGCAACATATGGACTCACTTTCAAGGACTCTTCATCTCATGTTCTGAATATTTATTGCCTATTTATTAATTTATTATTTCTCTTTCTGTATTTGCACAGCTTGATTTCTTTTGCACACTGGTTGGTTGTCTGTCTTGACGTGTGCAGTCTTTCATTAATTCTATTGCTTTTTTTGTACTTAGTGTGAATGAATCTCAGGGTTGTATATGATGACATATATGTACTTTGATAATATGTACTCTCAACTTTGAGGATTTAAAGACTTTAGCAAAACTGAGGGACTAGTACTATCATGTGATTCTCGTGCATCTCAGAGCGGAGAGCGTTGGTGCACCTGGAACTGCACAGATCACCACACTCGACCCCGGGATTCATTTTCTTGCAGGCACATACAGGAAAATGAAGAAGCACAACAGAAATTATGAAAAATTATACATAAAGAGACAATGACTGACAAACAACCAATGTGCAAGCCAAACTGTGTAAACAAAAAATATTGAGAACAGGAGTTCTCAGTGGGTTGTGGAATCAGTTCAGTGTTGAGCTGTGTGAATTTAGCCATGCCGGTTCAGGAACTTAATGATCGTAGGGTAACAACTGTTCCTGAACCTGGTGGTGTGGGACCTGGGGCTTCTGTTCCTTCTTCCCAATGAGAAGAGAGCCTGGCCTGGGTGTGATGATGGATGCTGCTGTTTCGTGACAGTGCTTCTTGTAGATGTGCTCAGTGGTTGCGGAGGGCTTTGCCTGTGATGGACTGGGCTGCGTACGTCACTTTTTGGAGGCTTGTCCAATCTTGGGCATTGGTGGTCCCATACCAGGCCATGACACAACCAGTCCAGATTCTCTCCACTGTTCATCCAGTGCCCTAACCATCATGCTAAAAACTGCAGATGCTGGAGATCTGAAATAAAAAGCAAAATGCAGGAAACTCTCGGCAGGTCAGGAAAGTGAAACAGTTTTGGCTCTAGGACTCTCCATCAGAATGGCCTGGAACGCTAACCATGTTCCTCTCTGCATAGACACTGCCTGACCTCTGAGTGTTCCCTGCAGTTTTATCATGCGGCCGAGGAACAGGCTTTTCGGCCCATCTGACTCAAGTCGGCTCTGCAGCTGATCATGCCGTAGCTGTTTGTTGTCAGGGTGTGATGAAATTCCTTCCTGGTGCTAAGTCCCCAGAGTGAAGAGCACTATAACAATCTACTGTAATGAAGTGTTTTGAGAGGTTGGTTGTAGCTAGAAATAAACCCTGCCTGAGCAAGACCCAGTTCACCTGCTGCCCCCACCAGTCTGCAGCGGACACACTCTCCACTCAGCTTCGGAGTCTGAACATCAGGCTGTTGCTCATCCGCTCACCTCTGCAGTCAACACCGTCATCCCCGGGGACTGATCAACAAACCTCAAAACCCTGGTCTCTGTACCTCCCCCTGAAAATGGATCCTTGACTTCCTCGATTGGGAGACCACAGTCAGTGTGGATTAGTAATAACATTTCCTCCCCGCTGACAATCAACACGGGCGCAGCGCGAGGATGTCTGTTTGGCCCGTTGCTCTACTCCCTCTACACTCATGCCCGTGTAGCTAGGCACAGCTTGGGCAGTATCTATAAAGCCACTGCTCTTGGCACGATCTCAGATGGCAATGAGGAGCTGTACTGGACTGAGACAGACCAGGTTGAGTGATGTCACAACAACAAGCTCACACTCGATGTTAGTAAGTTGGAAAGGAAAAGGAAGTCAGGAGAACAGACACCAGTCTTTGTTGAGGGCTCAGCGGTGGAAAGGTGAGTAGCTTCAAGTCCCAGGGTGTCAATAGTTCGGAGGAACTATCCTGGGCCCAACATGTTCAAGCAATCATGAAGGAGGCACACCAATGCCTCCAAAATGTCACCAAAACTCTAACAGATTTTAACAGAAGTATAGCGGAGGACATCCTAACTGGTTGGATCACTGTCTGGTATGGAAGCTTCAATGTACAGGATTGAAAGAGGCTGCACAGGTTCTAGACTCACCTAGCTCCATCATGGGCAAAACCCTCTCCACAACCAAGGACATCTTCAAGAGGATGTTCCTCAATGAGGAGACATCATTACTTAAGATCCTCACTATCCAGGACATGCCATCTTCTCGTTACTACCATTGGGAAGGAGACAGGGGGAGAACCTGAAGACCCACACTCAGTGATTTAGTTTTCTGAACAGTCCACGAACACCAACTCATTATACCTCGCCTTTCATGCTATTTATTTGCTCTTTACTTCATCGTAGTCTTTGCAATGAACTGTTGCTGCAAAACAACATAGGTCACATCAAATAAGTCAGTGAAAATAGTCCCGAATCTGAAATCTGAATACACAGTTACTTTCTTCAAGCAGTAAGGCTGATCAACACCTCCAGCCACCATCTCCAGCTTTACTTCATTATCTCCTGTCGGTCACCTTAAGTACAACCTAGCATCACTTTATGGACATACGATCAATCTATATATATTACCAATCTTATATTTACTGTGTTTTTATTATTATTGTGCTCTTTATCTTGGGTTTTTTTGTGCTGCATCAGATCTGGAGTAACAACTATCTCGTTCTCCTTTACACATTTGTACTGGAAATGACATTAAACAATCTAGAATCTTGAAATACAATGATGAGTGTAAAGAACAGATTGGTATGAAGATAGCAATGCTCACCTTTCTACTTAATGCCTGTCCTAATGCCTTTAAACGTTGCAGTAGTATCTGTCTCCACTATCTCCTCTGGCAGCCCATTTCAGATAAACACCACCCTCTGTCTGGAAAAGTTTTACTTCTCAGAGCATCTTTGAATTTCCACCCTCACCTTAAACCTGTGCCCGCTCATTGTAGACTCCCCTGCCCTGTGACTATATACCCTATTTATGCCCCTCACATTACAACCCTCGAGGAGGTCACCTGTACTTCAGCAGGACAAAGCCAGCCTATCTGACCTCCCCTTATAACCTTGGCCCTCTTTCCGGGTGATGTCTGATGAAGCAAAGGCACCAACTGCTGGGGCAACAGAGAAACTTGAGAACGTTAAGAGCTGCACACCACAGCTACCACAGTGCTATTACAGCTCGGGGCATCAGAGTTCAGAGTCCATTTCTGGTACATCCTTCCCGTGTGTGCGTAGGTTTCCTCCCACGTAGTCGGTTAATGGGTCATTGTAACTGTCCTGATTAGGCTTGGGTTAAGTAGGTGGGTTGCTGAGCGGGGTAGCTTGTTGGGTCAAAAGGGCTTTTTCCACACGGTACGTCTCAATCGGAACAGATAGGATGGCTTTGAGCCCTGCATCGACTGGGAATGCAGAGGACAGATGGTATAAAGGTGTGTGGGGAGGGGGCTGGCTGGTCACCATTGGAAACAGGTGATGAGGGGGATGATGGGGAGGTGGAGTGAGGTGAGGGAGGGGCTGTAGTTGGGAAGTAGCAGCTGATGGGTGACAGGTAGAGACAAAAAAGAGGGGTAAAGGGGGCACTTCTAAACACCTTCCACTTATTGCTTTCCCCTTGAGTAGCTGCTGCCAGGCTTCTGCCAGGCTCTCTCTTACATTATTGAAATGTGCCGTCCCCCAGGTAGGGCCCATCAGCCGTGACAGGCAGCACTTCCAGGAGAAGGCAACACCCCTCCGCCTCTCCTGGTTTCACCTTCCACCTACCACCTTGTACCTCTTCCTCCCCTCCCCCACCTTCTTCCTCCGACTTCTCTTCTTGTTTTGCAGTCCTGATGAAGGCTCTTAGCTTGAAATATCGACTGTTTATTCTTTTCCAAAGACGCTGCCTGTCCTGCTGAGTTCCTCCAGCATTTCGTGTCTCTGCTGCCTTGCAGCTATACCCACAGGGAAGGCTTCTGGAGTGAATCCCGATGAAATATCTGGAGCTGAAACCCCCAAGGCAGTCTCACATTGAGTTCAATGCTGACTGGCAAATCCTGTGACAGTGCTGGTGCCAAATTGTATCGGTCGCTGCTGTTCCTTTGGATTCACCAGCTGCGTGGAGAGGGGGAGCCTGCTGAGCGAGCAACAGCCTGCTCTCCAGATCGTACTGCCCTGGCTTGTGTATTGTAGAAAGCTAGGATGCAACATCCATAATTGATCGATGGAGGGCCTCCTCCCAGTTGACGACCCATCCTGAGGACCAACCTTGCCTTTCTCCATTACTCGCTGAACTATTCCCGAACGGCCCTTCCACAGATGCTTCCGTCCCTTGCCCGGCTCCATTCTGCACTCTTCCAGCAGGATTTAAGCAGAAGACAACTGGCTCAGAATCAGTGCTCCGAGGGCGTAACGGTTGGTACGACAGCTCAGGGCAAAGCTCAGATTTCAGTGCTGACATCTGTAGGGAGTGGAACGTGAGGGTCTCCTCTGCATCCACAGTCCAAAGACGTATGGGTTACCAGTTTCATTGTAAATTGTCCTGTGATTAGGCTCGGGCTAAATCGAGGGTCGCTGGGTGGTGCAGCTTGAAGGATCGGAAGGGCCAGTTCTGTGCTGTTCTTCAATAAATAGATAACTGGCTGTTTGGAGACGGGTGAGAGTGCGTATCGGATACCTATTCAGTGGAATGTCAACCACACGACCTTGAGGGCAAATTGCTTTAGCATTGACACAGTTACATGGCAGTCTGATTGACACCATTAGATGCAACAAGCTGTTCATCTGAAAGTAACGTGTGCCATTTGTTTTTAGGTAGGACTTGGTTTGTAAAACCCTCTTGAGTGCATTTTACAAACTTCACCCTTTCTCAGCTCCTCATATCCAGACATATCAGGAAAGTTCAAAACACACACTGCCACAACACTAATGTTTGTACTCCCACTGGAAGTCCTCATGGCTTCATGGACCATTTACAAATCTGATTGTGGAGGGGTAGAAGCTGATCCTAAAACATTAGGTGTGTGTCTTCAGGCCCGTGCCTCCTACCTCATAAGAACAAGACAGAGGGGCAGAATTAAGCCAGTTGGCCTATCACATCTGCCTTTCCATTCCATTATGACTGGTTTATTGTCCCTCTCAATCCCATTCTCCTGACTTCTCCTGTAACCTTACGAATCAAAAACCTATCACCTCAGCTTTAAAAAAGCCCAGTGACTTGGGCTCCACAGCTGACCAGAGCCATGAATTTCACAGATTCACCACCCACTGTCTAAAGAAGTTCTTTCTTACATTCAGAGACTGTACCCTCTGGTCCTGGGCTCTTCCACAATAGGAAACATCCTCTCCGCATGGATTCTGTCTAGGCCTAGAAGACGGCCTGTTCTGGATAGTGAGGACAGGAATAGTGAGGTCACAGCATAACACTGGGATTAAAGGTCCGTTTGGCTCCTCTTTCCTCAGGATACATATTCAGGGTGTGGGGATGATCCACACGGTCAGGTGTGTGAGATGACCCACACAGTCAGGGGTGTGGGGATGATCCTCACGGTCAGGGGTGTGGGGATGACCCACACGGTCAGTGGTGTGAGATGACCCACACGGTCAGGGGTGTGGGGATGACCCTCACGGTCAGGTGTGTGAGATGACCCACACGGTCAGGGGTTTGAGATGACCCACAGGGTCAGGGGTGTGGGGATGACCCTCACGGTCAGGGGTGTGAGATGACCCACACGGTCAGGGGTGTGGGGATGACCCTCACGGTCAGGGGTGTGAGATGACCCACACGGTCAGGGGTGTGGGGATGACCCTCACGGTCAGGGGTGTGAGATGACCCACACGGTCAGGGGTGTGGGGATGATCCACACGGTCAGGGGTGTGAGATGACCCTCACGGTCAGGGGTGTGAGATGACCCACACGGTCAGGGGTTTGAGATGACCCATAGGGTCAGGTGTCTGAGATGATCCTCACGGTCAGGGGTGTGAGATGACCCACACGGTCAGGGGTGTGGGGATGTCCCTCACGGTCAGGGGTGTGAGATGACCCACACGGTCAGGGGTTTGAGATGACCCACACGGTCAGGTGTGGGGATGACCCACACGGTCAGGGGTGTGAGATGACCCACACGGTCAGGGGTGTGGGGATGTCCCACACGGTCAGGGATGTGAGATGACCCACACGGTCAGGGGTGTGGGGATGTCCCTCACGGTCAGGGGTTTGAGATGACCCACACGGTCAGGGGTGTGAGATGACCCTCACGGTCAGGGGTGTGGGGATGATCGACACGGACAGGGGTGTGAAATGACCCACACGGTCAGGGGTGTGGGGATGTCACTCACGGTCAGGGGTGCGGGGATCACCCTCACGGTCAGGGGTGCGGGGATGACACACACGGTCAGGGGTGTGGGGACGACCTTCACGGTCAGGGGTGTGGGGACCACCCTCACGGTCAGGGGTGTGGGGATGACACACACGGTCAGGGGTGTGGGGATGACCCACACGGTCAGGGGTGTGAGATGATCCTCACGGTCAGGGGTGTGAGATGTCCCTCACGGTCAGTGGTGTGAGATGATCCTCACGGTCAGGAGTGTGGGGATGACACACACGGTCAGGGGTGTGGGGATGACCCTCACGGTCAGGGGTGTGGGGATGACCCACACGGTCAGGGGTGTGAGATGATCCTCATGGTCAGGGGTGTGAGATGTCCCTCACGGTCAGTGGTGTGAGATGATCCTCACGGTCAGGGGTGTGGGGATGATCCACACGGTCAGGGGTTTGAGATGACCCTCACGGTCAGGGGTGTGAGATGACCCACAAGGTCAGGTGTGTGGGGATGACACACACGGTCAGGGGTGTGGGGATGATCCACACGGTCAGGAGTGTGGGGATGACCCTCACGGTCAGGGGTGTGAGATGCCCCACACGGTCAGGGGTGTGAGATGACCCACACGGTCAGGGATGTGAGATGACCCACACGGTCAGGGGTGTGGGGATGTCCCTCACGGTCAGGGGTTTGAGATGACCCACACGGTCAGGGGTGTGAGATGACCCTCACGGTCAGGGGTGTGGGGATGATCGACACGGTCAGGGGTGTGAAATGACCCTCACGGTCAGGGGTGTGGGGATGTCACTCACGGTCAGGGGTGCGGGGATCACCCTCACGGTCAGGGGTGCGGGGATGACACACACGGTCAGGGGTGTGGGGACGACCTTCACGGTCAGGGGTGTGGGGACCACCCTCACGGTCAGGGGTGCGGGGATGTCCCACACGGTCAGGGGTGTGGGGATGACCCACACGGTCAGGGGTGTGAGATGATCCTCACGGTCAGGGGTGTGAGATGTCCCTCACGGTCAGTGGTGTGAGATGATCCTCACGGTCAGGAGTGTGGGGATGACACACACGGTCAGGGGTGTGGGGAACACCCTCACGGTCAGGGGTGTGGGGATGACCCACACGGTCAGGGGTGTGAGATGATCCTCATGGTCAGGGGTGTGAGATGATCCTCACGGTCAGGGGTGTGGGGATGATCCACACGGTCAGGGGTTTGAGATGACCCACACGGTCAGTGGTGTGAGATGACCCACACGGTCAGGGGTGTGGGGATGACACACACGGTCAGGAGTGTGGGGATGACCCTCACGGTCAGGGGTGTGAGATGCCCCACACGGTCAGGGGTGTGAAATGACCCACACGGTCAGGGGTGTGGGGATGACCCTCACGGTCAGGGGTGTGGGGATGATCCACACGGTCAGGGGTTTGAGATGACCCTCACGGTCAGGGGTGTGGGGATGACCCACACGGTCAGGGGTGTGAGATGACCCACACGGTCAGGGGTGTGGGGATGACACACACGGTCAGGAGTGTGGGGATGACCCTCACGGTCAGGGGTGTGAGATGCCCCACACGGTCAGGGGTGTGAAATGACCCACACGGTCAGGGGTGTGGGGATGACCCTCACGGTCAGGGGTGTGGGGACGATCCACACGGTCAGGGGTGTGAGATGACCCACATGGTCAGGGGTGTGGGGACCACCCTCACGGTCAGGGGTGTGGGGATGACACACATGGTCAGGGGTGTGGGGATGATCCACACGGTCAGGGGTGTGAGATGACCCACACGGTCAGGTGTGTGAGATGACCCACACGGTCAGGGGTGTGGGGATGTCCCTCACGGTCAGGGGTGTGAGATGACCCACACGTTCAGGGGTTTGAGATGACCCACACGGTCAGGGGTGTGAGTTGACCCTCACGGTCAGGGGTGTGGGGATGATCGACACGGTCAGGGGTGTGGGGATGACCCTCACGGTCAGGGGTGTGAAATGACCCACACGGTCAGGGGTGTGAGATGCCCCACACGGTCAGGGGTGTGGGGATGACCCTCACGGTCAGGGGTGTGGGGATGATCCACATGGTCAGGTGTGTGAGATGACCCTCACTGTCAGGGGTGTGGGGATGATCCACACGGTCAGGGGTGTGAGATGACCCACACGGTCAGGGGTGTGGGGATGATCCACACGGTCAGGGGTGTGAGATGACCCACACGGTCAGGGGTGTGGGGATGATCCACACGGTCAGGGGTGTGAGATGACCCACACGGTCAGGGGTGTGGGGATGATCCACACGGTCTGGGGTGTGAGATGACCCTCACGGTCAGGGGTGTGGGGATGACCGACACGGTCAGGGTTGTGGGGATGACCCTCACGGTCAGGGGTGTGAGATGACCCACACGGTCAGTGGTGTGAGACGACCCACACGGTCAGGGGTGTGAAATGACCCACACGGTCAGGTGTGTGGGGATGACCCTCACGGTCAGTGGTGTGGGGATGATCCACACGGTCAGGGGTGTGAGATGACCCACACGGTCAGGGTTGTGGGGATGATCCACACGGTCAGGGGTGTGAGATGCCCCACACGGTCAGGGGTGTGGGGATGACCCTCACAGTCAGAGGTGTGGGGATGACACACACGGTCAGGGGTGTGAGATGACCCACACGGTCAGGGGTGTGAGATGATCCTCACGGTCAGGGGTGTGAGATGACCCACACGGTCAGGGGTGTGAGATGATCCTCACGGTCAGGAGTGTGGGGATGATCCACACGGTCAGGGGTGTGGGGATGATCCTCACGGTCAGGTGTGAGACGACCCACACGGTCAGGGGTGTGAAATGACCCACACGGTCAGGGGTGTGGGGATGTCCCTCACGGTCAGGGGTGTGGGGATGATCCACACGGTCAGGGGTGTGTGAGATGACCCACACGGTCAGTGGTGTGAAATGACCCTCACGGTCAGGGGTGCGGGGATGTCCCTCACGGTCAGGGGTGTGGGGATGATCCACACGGTCAGGGGTGTGAAATGACCCTCACGGTCAGGTGTGTGAGATGACCCACATGGTCAGGGGTGTGGGGATGACCCTCACGGTCAGGTGTGTGAGATGACCCACACGGTCAGGGGTGTGGAGATGACCCTCACGGTCAGGTGTGGGGATGACCCACACGGTCAGGGGTGTGAGATGATCCTCACGGTCAGAGGTGTGGGGATGTCCCACACGGTCAGGGGTGTGAGATGACCCACACGGTCAGGGGTGCGGGGATGTCCCACACGGTCAGGGGTGTGAGATGATCCACACGGTCAGGGGTGTGAGACGACCCTCACGGTCAGGGGTGTGAGATGACCCACACGGTCAGGGGTGCGGGGATGACCCACACGGTCAGAGGTGTGAGATGATCCACACAGTCAGGGGTGTGGGGATGATCCACACGGTCAGGGGTGTGAGATGACCCACACGGTCAGGGGTGTGTGAGATGACCCACACGGTCAGGGGTGCGGGGATGTCCCACACGGTCAGGGGTATGAGATGACCCACACGGTCAGTGGTGTGAGATGATCCTCACGGTCAGGGGTGCGGAGATGACCCACACGGTCAGGGGTGTGAGACGACCCACACGGTTGGGGTGCAGGGATGTCCCACACGGTCAGGGGTGTGAGATGATCCACACGGTCAGGGGTGTGAGACGACCCACACGGTCGGGGTGCAGGGATGTCCCACACGGTCAGGGGTGTGAGATGACCCACACGGTCAGGGGTGTGGGGACGATCCACACGGTCAGGGGTGTGAGATGACCCTCACGGTCAGCGGTGTGGGAACGATCCACACGGTCAGGGGTGTGAGATGACCCACACGGTCAGGGGTGTGGGGACGACCCTCACGGTCAGGTGTGTGGGGACGATCCACAGGGTCAGGGGTGTGGGGACGACCCACACGGTCAGGGGTGCGGGGACGACCCTCACGGTCTGGGGTGCGGGGATGACCCACACGGTCAGGGGTGCGGGGACGATTCTCACGGTCAGGGGTGCGGGGACGATCCACAGGGTCAGGTGTGCGGGGACGATCCACACGGTCAGTGGTGTGGGGATGATCCTCACGGTAAGGAGTGTGGGGATGACCCTCACGGTCAGGGGTGCGGGGACGATCCACAGGGTCAGGGGTGCGGGGACGACCCTCACGGTCAGGGGTGCGGGGACGATCCACAGGGTCAGGTGTGCGGGGACGATCCACACGGTCAGGGGTGTGGGGACGATCCACAGGGTCAGGTGTGTGGGGGACGACCCTCACGGTCAGGGGTGTGGGGACGATCCACAGGGTCAGGGGTGTGGGGACGACCCACAGGGTCAGGTGTGTGGGGACGACCCTCACGGTCTGGGGTGTGGGGACGATCCACACGGTCAGGTGTGCGGGGACGACCCACAGGGTCAGGTGTGCGGGGACGACCCACACGGTCAGGGGTGTGGGGACGATCCACAGGGTCAGGTGTGTGGGGACGACCCTCACGGTCTGGGGTGTGGGGACGATCCACACGGTCAGGTGTGCGGGGACGACCCACAGGGTCAGGTGTGCGGGGACGACCCACACGGTCAGGGGTGTGGGGACGATCCACAGGGTCTCGTGGGTGGGGACGATCCACATGGTCAGGTGTGTGGGGACGATCCACAGGGTCAGGGGTGTGGGGACGACCCTCACGGTCTGGGGTGTGGGGATGATCCACACGGTCAGGGGTGTGAAATGACCCTCACGGTCAGGTGTGTGAGATGACCCACATGGTCAGGGGTGTGGGGATGACCCTCACGGTCAGGTGTGTGAGATGACCCACACGGTCAGGGGTGTGGAGATGACCCTCACGGTCAGGTGTGGGGATGACCCACACGGTCAGGGGTGTGAGATGATCCTCACGGTCAGAGGTGTGGGGATGTCCCACACGGTCAGGGGTGTGAGATGACCCACACGGTCAGGGGTGCGGGGATGTCCCACACGGTCAGGGGTGTGAGATGATCCACACGGTCAGGGGTGTGAGACGACCCTCACGGTCAGGGGTGTGAGATGACCCACACGGTCAGGGGTGCGGGGATGACCCACACGGTCAGAGGTGTGAGATGATCCACACAGTCAGGGGTGTGGGGATGATCCACACGGTCAGGGGTGTGAGATGACCCACACGGTCAGGGGTGTGTGAGATGACCCACACGGTCAGGGGTGCGGGGATGTCCCACACGGTCAGGGGTATGAGATGACCCACACGGTCAGTGGTGTGAGATGATCCTCACGGTCAGGGGTGCGGAGATGACCCACACGGTCAGGGGTGTGAGACGACCCACACGGTTGGGGTGCAGGGATGTCCCACACGGTCAGGGGTGTGAGATGATCCACACGGTCAGGGGTGTGAGACGACCCACACGGTCGGGGTGCAGGGATGTCCCACACGGTCAGGGGTGTGAGATGACCCACACGGTCAGGGGTGTGGGGACGATCCACACGGTCAGGGGTGTGAGATGACCCTCACGGTCAGCGGTGTGGGAACGATCCACACGGTCAGGGGTGTGAGATGACCCACACGGTCAGGGGTGTGGGGACGACCCTCACGGTCAGGTGTGTGGGGACGATCCACAGGGTCAGGGGTGTGGGGACGACCCACACGGTCAGGGGTGCGGGGACGACCCTCACGGTCTGGGGTGCGGGGATGACCCACACGGTCAGGGGTGCGGGGACGATTCTCACGGTCAGGGGTGCGGGGACGATCCACAGGGTCAGGTGTGCGGGGACGATCCACACGGTCAGTGGTGTGGGGATGATCCTCACGGTAAGGAGTGTGGGGATGACCCTCACGGTCAGGGGTGCGGGGACGATCCACAGGGTCAGGGGTGCGGGGACGACCCTCACGGTCAGGGGTGCGGGGACGATCCACAGGGTCAGGTGTGCGGGGACGATCCACACGGTCAGGGGTGTGGGGACGATCCACAGGGTCAGGTGTGTGGGGACGACCCTCACGGTCAGGGGTGTGGGGGACGATCCACAGGGTCAGGGGTGTGGGGACGACCCACAGGGTCAGGTGTGTGGGGACGACCCTCACGGTCTGGGGTGTGGGGACGATCCACACGGTCAGGTGTGCGGGGACGACCCACAGGGTCAGGTGTGCGGGGACGACCCACACGGTCAGGGGTGTGGGGACGATCCACAGGGTCAGGTGTGTGGGGACGACCCTCACGGTCTGGGGTGTGGGGACGATCCACACGGTCAGGTGTGCGGGGACGACCCACAGGGTCAGGTGTGCGGGGACGACCCACACGGTCAGGGGTGTGGGGACGATCCACAGGGTCTCGTGGGTGGGGACGATCCACATGGTCAGGTGTGTGGGGACGATCCACAGGGTCAGGGGTGTGGGGACGACCCTCACGGTCTGGGGTGTGGGGATGATCCACACGGTCAGGTGTGCGGGGACGACCCACAGGGTCAGGTGTGCGGGGACGATCCACACGGTCAGGGGTGTGGGGACGATCCACAGGGTCTCGTGGGTGGTGATCGTACCAAGAGAACACTGGAGGAACTTAACGGGTTCAGACGTGGTTGTGGTGCGATTGAATGGTTGGCAACTTGAGTTGGTGTCTTCTGGAAGTGTTTTGACCTGTAATGTTGACAGTCCATCACTTCCCCTTCCTCCAGCACTGATACTGCTCAGCCTCTTCTTCTAGCAGGCCCTGTGTCCCTCCATATTCAGCAGCTTCTCTGTCCATTGATCAATCAGGCTGTTGCAATGAGCTGGTGCAAGGCAGGACTCCGCCAAATAGTTCAAAGAAGCCAGAAACAGTGACAAATCGATAAATCATAAGTTTGCATAGATAGATCCAAGAGTCAGTTGAACGATGAGAGATGGCACATTGAGAGAGTAACAATGATGGATGGCAGAGAAAGATGGCACATTGAGAGAGTAAAGATGGTAGATGGCAAATTGAAAGAGTAACGATGGGGATGGCACATTGAGAGAGTAACGATGAGAGATGGCACATTGAGAGAGTAACGATGAGGGATAGCACATTGAGAGAGTAACGATGGGGATAGCACATTGAGAGAGTAACAATGATGGATGGCACATTGAGAGAGATAATGGGAGATGGCACATTGTCTGGAGCAACAGCGTGAGATGTTTAACAGTACTGCATATTCAGGATGGTTTGTGTTTTGTGACACTAAGCACTGGAGTTGGGGGAATGGCGGGCAGTCCTCGAAGGACTGAGAAACAGAGAGAATATCGGCTGCCACACCCTGCACCATCGACCATAAGACCATAAGACAAAGGAGCAGAGTTAGGCCATTCAGCCCATCGAGTCTGCCCCGCCATTCCATCATGGCTGATTTATTATCCCTCTCAACCAAATTTTCCTACCTTCTCCACGTAACCTTTGACACCTTGACTAATCAAGAACCTACCAACCTCCACTTTAAATATACTGAATGATTTGGCCTCCACAGCCGTCTGTGGCAATGAATTCCACAGATTCACCAGCCTCCGGCTGAAGACATTCCTTCTAAATGGAGCAGAGGTGAAGGAGAGCAAAGTCTCATATCGCAGGCAGTAATACAATCTCGGAACTAAACAAGAGGGACATTCTAATAAACTGCTTAATCGGAAATACACAAATTATGATAATTTAATGTAAATCATTCTGATAATTTTAATATGATCTAAATGGATTACAGAGGTGTTTGGCTCCTGAAGCAAGTTGACAATTCTGACCAGAGCTGAATTTAATACTGCTGATCTCTCAGATCGTCTCCCCAGATTGAAGAGCTGTGTTCAGGGCCTGTGGTAACAGAGAGTTTATCGTGATGCTGATTGGGGAAACACAGGGATGCATAAATGCTGGATACCAAACATTACACTAATGCTCGCAATCAGACTAAAGCAATGCTTTTCTTCAATTAGCTTCCCTAGGGCAGGTATAACAGCTGAGATGCGTGTTATTGGGAACTGTACAATCTTCTGTCAAATATCTCCAGGGCAGAAGCGGCACGGTTTAGAACATAGAACAGTACAGCACAGGACAGACCCTTCAGCCCACAAAATTATGCTGACCTTTTAACTTATTCTAAGATCAATCTAACACTTCCTCCTACATAACCCTCCATTTTTCTATCATCCTTGTGCATATCTCTCCTAAATGTGCCTAATTATATCTGCCTCAACCATCAGCCCTTGAAGCACATTCCACACGCCCACCACTCTCCATGTTAAAAACTACCTTTGACATTCCCACCCATACTTTCCCCCATTCACCTTCAAGTTATGCCCTCACACATTATGGGAAAAAGTCTCTGACTATCCACTCTATCGATGCCTCTCATCACCTTGACTCTCTCAAGTCACCTCGCATCCTCCTTCGCTCCAAAGAGAAAAGCCCTGCTCACTCAACCATTCCTCATAAGACCTGTTCTCTAATCCAGGCAGCAATCCGGGTAAATCTCTCAGATTCAGTTTCATTTATTTATCATATGCACCTTGAAGCTCATTTGTGTTAACCTAAGGGTGTGCTGGGGGTAAGCTGCACTTACTTTCTGTCTTAAGTGGGCAGCCCCTTATTTATAAACAAATTCCCAATTGTGAGATTTTCTCACACCAGGCAACCTCCTCTCTACATCCAAACCTACCCAGGATATTTGTTCAAGTTGCCTCTCATTTTTCTCATCTCCAGCAAACCCAAGTCCAGCGTGTCTAACACAAGATAACCCACCTGGGGTGAGGGAGGAGACTGGAAATGGAATCATTACTGTAACAAAGCCAGTGTCCACTCTGGCCTCTGAACTTTACCCTCAGTAGCCCATCACTTCCCCCCGGTGCCTTTCCTCCTTCCCTTTCTCACATGGCCCACTCTGCTTTCGCACCAAATTCCTTCTTCTCCAGCTGTTTACCTTTTCCACTTACCACCTCCCATATTCTTACTTCCTCACCCGTCACAGAAACATAGAAAACCTACAGCACAATACAGGCCCTTTGGCCCACAAAGCTCTGCTGAACATGTCCCTACCTTAGAACTACCGAGGCTTACCCGTAGCCCTCTATCTTTCTAAGCTCCATGTAGCCATCCAGGAGTCTCTTAAAAGACCCTATTGTTTCCACCTCCACCACCGCCGCCGGCAGCCCATTCCATGCACTCACCACTCTCTGCGTAAAAAACTTACCCTTGACATCCCCTCCACCTTCCGGCTTCACCTCTGACCTTCTAGCTTGCCCTCCTTCCCCTCCCCCTCCTTCGTATTCTGGCTGTTTACCCCTTGCTTTCCAGTCCTGCTGAAAGGTCTCGGTTTGAAATGTCGACTGCTTATTCATTCCCGTAGACGCTGCCCGACCTGCTTAGTTTCTCCAGTATTGTGTATGTGTTGCTCTGAATTTCCAGCATCTCGTGTTTATGGTGTGAGATGGGCTGTCCATCGGACATTTGTGTCTTCCTTTATCATCGGGATCCCCCATACCACTGGCCTTGCTGACACAGTGGTTGGTCTGACACTTCAAATCAGTGGCTGCTGCTGTCATATTCCCCAGGACAAACTGTGAGAGGGCAGCATCTGCAGTAGTCACTATCTGCTAGAGGGGACTGCCTCTGCTCAAAACGCCCGTAATAAGACCATAAGACAACAGAACAGAGCGACGCACACAAAATGCCGGAGGAACTCAGCAGGTCAGGCAGCATCCATGGAAAAAAATACGGTCAGCATCTCAGCCCAGACCCTTCAGCAGGACTGGAGCCAAAAGCTGAGGAGTAGATTCAAAGGATGGGCGAGGGGAGAGCGAAACGCCAGGCAGTAGGTGAAACCTGGAGAGGGAGGGTAAAGTATCGAAGTTGACTGGTGAAAGATGCAGAACGTTATGGAAGAAGGAAAAGGGGGTAGAGGGAGGAGCACCAGAGGGAGGCAATGGGAGGGCAAGGAGATAACATGAGAGAGGGACAAGGGGATGGGAAATGGTGAAGGTGGGGGGAGGGGCATTACTGGAAGCTGAGAAATCAATGTTCATGCCATCAGGTTGGAGGCTACCCAAATGGACTACTGTATAAGGTGCTCCTCCAAGCTGAGTGTGGAGGGGGCCACGGATGGATATTTCAGGATGGGAATGGTAAGTGGAATTACAATGGGTGGCCACTGGGAGATCCTGCTTGTTCTGGCAAAGTGGATGAAGTCGGAGTGTTCAGCACGGGTGCAGTCATTGATGTAGCGTAGGAAAAGTGCAGGACGGTCACCAGTGTAGGATGGAACGTGGACTGTTCCACGCAGCCGACAACCAGGCAGGCATAGCTGGGACCCATGCGAGTGCCCTTGGCTACCCCTTTTGTTTGAAGGAAGTCGGAGGAGCCAAAGGAGAAATTATTGAGAGTGAGGACAAGTTCCGCTAGACGGAGGAGAGTGGTGGTGGAGGGGAACTGGTTGGGTCTAGTGTCCAGAGAAAAACGGAGAGCTTTGAGGCCATCCCAGTGGGGTATGGAGGTGTACAGGGACTGGACATCCATACTGAAAATAAGATGATGGGGGCCAGGGAACCTGAACTCACTGAAAAGATCCAGAGTGTGTGAAGTGTCATGGATGTAGGTAGGAAGGGACTGAACCAGGGAGGATTAAACAGATTCGAGGTATGCTGATATGAGTTCAGTGGGGCAGGAACAAGCTGGGACAATGGGTCTACCTGGACAAGCAGGTTTGTGGATCTTGGGTTGGAGGTAGAAATGGGAGGTGTGGGAGTCAGTATGCCAGACTGCTACAACACCTCCCTTATCTGCGGGTTAGGATAACCAGGGATAGGGTTCCTCTTGTCCTCACCTACCACCCCACCAGCCTCCACATCCAGCACATAATTCTCTGAAACTTCTGCCACCTCCAATGGGATTCCATCACCAAGCACATCCTTCCCCCTCCCCCCCTCACTCCCTCCAGTCCTGCCGAAGGGTTTCAGCCCAATACGTCGACTGTACTCTTTTCCATAGATGCTGCCTGGCCTGCTGAGTTCCTCCAGCATTTTGTGTGTGTTGCTCGGATTTCCAGCATCTGCAGATTTTCTCTTGTTTGACAAAGGAGCAGAGTTAGGTTATTCAATCCATCGAGTCTGCTCCACCATTCCATCATGACTGATTTATTAACCCTCTCAAACCCATTCTCCTGCCTTCTCCCCGTAACCTTTGATGCCCTGACTAAACAAGAAACTATCAGCCTCCGCTTTAAAAATACCCATTGTACGGTCCATGGCAATGAATTCCGCAGATGCAGCAGCCTCTGGCTAAAGACGTCCCTGCTCACCTTTGTTGTAAATGACTCGCCCTCTTTTCCGAGACTGCACCCCCTGGTCCTAGACTCAGTGGACTGTAGGAAACATCCTCTCCACATTTCTTCTGCTTAGATCTATGTGCTAGCCATGGCTTACGGAGGGACCCACAGACTGGAAGCTCCTCTGGAACATCCAGATTGATACTATGGCTACAAAGGCAACTCAGAGACTGAGAATCCCACTGTGAGTAACACTGTGGACTCACCCAGCTCCATCGTGGGCACTAGCCTCCCAGTAGCAAGGACATCTTCAAAAGATGTCTCAAAAGGATGCCATCTATTACTCTGGACCTTGCCTACCCGCCCTCCCCCTCCCTTCACCACATCCAGGACAAGGATTCTTGTCATTACTACCTTCAGGGAGGAGGTATAGGAGCCTAAAGATGCAAGCTCTATGTATTAAGAACAGCTTCTTCCACTCCGCAATCAGATTTCTGAATGGACAATGAACACTTCACTATTTTGCTCTCCTTTTGCAATATTTATTTATATTTCTTATAATTCATAGTATACTTCTATAGTATTTTTCTTATCATAATTCAGTATACTTTTGCATTGCACGGTAATGCTGCTGCAGAACAAGCTTCACAATGTACACTCAGAGACCTTTTTATTCGGTACACCTGCTCATTAATGCAAATATCTAATCAGCCAATCATGTGGCGGCAACTCAATGTATAAAACCATGCAAACATGGTCAAGAGTTTTTCAGACCAAACATCAGAATGGAGGAAAATATGATCTAGTAACTTTGAGCATGGAATGATTGTTGGTGCCAGACGGGGTGGTTTGAGTATCGCAGAAACTGCTCATCTCCTGGGATTTACACACACAACAGTCTCTAGAGTTTACAGAGAATAGTGTGAAAATCAAAAAAACATCCAGCGAGCATCAGTTTTGTGGGCAAAAAAGCCTTGTTAATGAGAAAAGTCAGGGAGAATGGCTAAACTGAAAGGAAGGTGACAGTAACTCAGATAACCACACATTATAACAACAATCTGCAGAAGAGCATCTCGGAATGGAACCTTGAAGTGGATGGGCTACCACAACAGAAGGCCACTAACATACACTCTGTGGCTGTTTTATCAGGTATAGCTACACCTAACAAAGTGGCCACTGGGTGTGTGTATGTTGTGACAATAAGCCTGATTCTGAATCAAACCCCAAACTCTTCCAGTAGAACATAGAACATGGATACCTACAGAACATTACAGGCCCTTCGGCCCACAATATTGTGCTGACCATGTAACCTACTCTAGAAACTGCACATACTTCCCTACCGACTAGCCCTCTATCTTTCTAAGCTCCACTTACCTATCAAACTGTCTTTCTAAATACCCTAATATACCTGCCTCTACCACCGTTGCTGATAGTGCATTACACACACCCACCAATCGGTGGTGAAAAACTTACCTCTGACATCCCCCTTGCACCTACTTCTAAGCACCTTAAAACTATGCCTCCTTGTGTTAGCCTTTTCAACCTTGGGAAAAAGCCTCGGGCTATCCACATGATCAAGGCCTCTCATCATCTTATACACCTCTATCCAGTGATCCCCAGTCCTCCGTCGCTCCAAGGAGAAAAGGCCAAGTTCACTCAACCTATTCTCATAAGGTACACCCTCCAATCCAGGCAACATCTTTGTAAATCCCCTCTGCACTCTCTCTATAGCATCCACATTCTTCCTGTAGTGAGGGGACCACAACAGAACAGTATCCTAAATGGGCTCTAACCAAGGTCTTATATAACTGTAACATTACCTCTTGAACTCAGTCCCACAGTTATGAAGGCCAACACACCATACACCTTCTTAACAACACTGTCAACCCGTGCAGCAGCTTTGAGTGTCCTACGGACACAGACCCTCCCTACTGTCAGGAGTCTTATCATTAATATTATATTCTGTCTTCAAATTTGACCTACTGAAATGAACCACTTCACATTTATTTGGGTTGAACTCCATCTGCCACTTCCCAGCCCAGTTCTGCACCCTATCGATGTCCTGCTGTAATCTCTGACAACCCTCCAGACTATCCACGACACCCCCAACTTTTGTGTCAACAGCAAACTTACTAACTCACTCTTCCACTTCTTCATCTAGGTCATTTATAAAAATCACAAATAGGAGGGGTCCCAGAACAGATCCCTGCAGAACAACACTGGTCACCGACCTCTGTGCAGAATATGACAACCTTTTGCCTCCTGTGGGCAAGCCAGTTCTGGATCCACAAAGCAATGTTGCCTTGGATCCCATGCCTCCTTACTTTCTGAAGGAGACTTGCATAGGGAACCTTATCAAATGCTTTACTGAAATCCATTTACACTACATCCACTGCTCTACCTTCATCAACATGTTTTGTTACATCCTCAAAGAATTCAGTTAGTTTTGTAAGGCATGATCTGTCTTTAACAAAGTCATGCTGACTATCCCTTATCAGATTATGTCTCTCCAAATTATTATAAATCCTGCCTGTCAGAATCTACTCCAACAACTTGCCCACTACTGAAGTCAGACTCAGTCTGGGCTATAATTTCCTGGGTTATCTCTACTCCCTTTCTTGAACAAGGGAACAATGTTTGCAACCTTCCAATCTTCTGATACTTCTCCTGTCTCTATTGATGACGCAAAGATCATCGCCAGAGGCTCAGCAATTTCCTCCATTGCTTCCCATGGTAGCCTGGGGTGTATCTCGTCTGGTCCCCGGTGACTTCTCTAACTTAATACCTTTCAAAATCTCCAGCACATCCTCTTTCTTAATGTCTACACACTCAAGCATTTCAGTTTGCTGTAAGTCATCCACACAATTGCCAACGTCCTTTTCCCTGGTGAATACTGAAGCGAAGTACCTCAGCTACCTCCTCCGACTCCATGCACGTTTCCACTATCGCACCTGATTGGTCTTATTCTCACTCGGCTCATCCTCTTGCTCTTCACCTACTTGTAGAAGCCTTGGGGTTTTCCTTAATCCTGCTCGCCAAGGCCTCTCACGGCCCCTTCTGGCTCCTGATTTCATCCTTAAGCTCCTCTCTGGCACCCTTGCAATTTTCCAGAGCTCGAACAGTGTCTACTTTCTTCAGCTTTTCATAAGCTTTTCTTTTCTTCTTACATCCCTTTTACCCTACCAACTTTTCCTTGCCTCAATGGAACATACCTATGCTGAACGCCATGCAAATATCCCCTGAACATTTGCCACATTTCTGCCGTGCATTTCCCTGAGAACATCTGCTCCCAAGTTCCTGCCTAATAGCATCATATTTCCCCTTAACCCAATTAAAGGTTTTCTCAAATTGTCTCCTCCTATCCCTCTCCAGCACCATGGTAAACGAGATAGAGTTCAGGTCATTACCTCCAAAATGCTCTCCCGCTGAAAGACCTGACACCTGACCAGGTTCAGTGCCCAATACCAGATCAAGTACAGCCTCTCCTCAAGTTGGTTTACCTACGTATCGCAGCAGGAAACATTCCTAAACGTACCTAATTAACTCCACCCCATCTAAACCCCTTGCTCTAAGGAGATGCCAGCCAATATTAAGAAAGTTAAAATCACCCATCACAACAACCCTATTATTATTGCACCATTCCAGAATCTGCCTCCCTACCTGCTCTTTCATGTCTCTGTTACTATTTTGGTGGGAGGTCTATAAAAACTACTCAATAGAGTTACTGCCCCCTTCCTTTTTCTGACTTCCACCCACAACGATTCAGTAGATAATGCCTCCATGACTTCCTCCTTTTCTGCAGCCGTGATACTATCCCTAATTAGCAATGTCGCTCCCCCACTTCTTTCACCTCCCTCCTTGTCCTTTCTGAAACATCTAAAGCCCAGCACATTCAGCAGACATTCCTGCCCCTGAGACATCCAAGTCTCTGTAATGGCCACAACATCATAGTTCCATGTACTGATCCACGCTTCATCAGCTTGCTTATGACACTCCTTGCATTAAAATAGACACATCTCAAACCATTAGGCTGAGCGCATCCTTCCTCTATCATCTGCCTATCCTTCCTCATAAAGTGCCTACAGGCTGTCAGTACTTGTGCACCAACCACCCCACCCTCTGCCTCTTCACTTCTACAAGAAAGAGTCGGATTGGTCCCCACTTGCCTGGGTGAGTACAGCTCGCCTTTCCCTGGATGTTGAGAGATGGATCTTGTGAACCAAGGCACCAAGACTGAACATCAGAACGTTCCTGGGCTTTGACAGCCAATCCTTGTCTCATCGCCCACATGACCAATCACAATCCACAATACATCTGAGCTCCACTCAATTGCAGAAGATGTCCCGTAGAACATAACTCACTGCATAAGTGACATGACCTATTTCTGCCTCTGTATCTCTAGCTTCTATTTCTAGTTTTCACAGTAACACAGTAGAATCAATGAAAGACTGCACCCAGCAGGATGGACAAACATCCAATACGCAAAAGAAAACGAACAGTGCAAATAACAAAAATCAACATAATAATAATAATAACAACAACAACAACAATAATAAATAAGCAATAAATATTGAGAACATGAGATGGACAGTCCTTGAAAGTGAGTCCATAGGTTGTGGGAGTTCAGTGATGGGGCGAGTGAAGTTATCCCCACTGGCTCAGGAGCCTGATGGTTGAGATGTAGCAGCTGCTCCTGAACCTGGTGGTGTGGCTCCTGAGATTCCTGTAGCACCTTCCTGATGGCAGCAGTGAAAGCGAGCGTGATCTGGGTGGTGGAGGTCCTTGTTGATGGATGCTGCTTTCCTGCGGCATCGTTCTGTGTAGATGTGCTCAATGAATTCTTGATGCTGATCCTAAATCCTGCAAGTCCCTGTCCGTAAGAACGGCTGGCATTCCGTGACGGTAGGCTGGAGACTGGCACAGACTGGAATGATGCAATAGTGGGGCAGCATGGTGTGTGGCAATCGCTTTACTCCTGTCTGTGAGTAGTTTATGCATTCTCCCCGTTACGGGTTGTGCTTCCTCTGGGTGCTCTGGTTTCCTCCCACCTGCTGCCCCCAGAATATCCTCACTGATTTGATTTGATGCAAATGATGCATTTCACGACACATTTCACTGTTTGGCAAAGATTATTTTATTCCACGAATGCTCCAGTCTGTGACTCAGGAGTTATTTAGTTGGTTTATTTATTGTGATACAGTGTGGAGCATCTATTTATGTATCTGTCTATTATTGCAATACAGTGTGGAACAGGCCTTCGGGTCTTCAATCTGCACCACCCAGCAAGTCCCAATTTAACCCTCGCCAAACCACAGGACAACTTACGATAACTAATTAACCCACTGCTTTGTCTTTGGACTGTGGGAGGAAACCAGAGCTCCTGGAGGAAACCCACACGGTCACGGGGAGAAGGTACAAACTCCTTACAGACGGTGGTGGGAGTTGAACCTGGGTTGCTGGCACAGTAAAGTGTTGTGCTTCTGTGCCTCCTCCCACCTCCCAAGAGCACAATTCATCAGCAACTTCAAGGGCAGAGGGAATGCCTCTCACATCTGGTGATGTTGGTTAAACAAGGAAAGGAGAACGGCAATGTCCACCTCCTCCCACGGTGAGGCTTTCCCTCACACTCAGGAGTGGAGTTACAGAGGCACCCCCTCACACTCAGGAGTGGGGCTACGGAGGGACCCCCTCACACTCTGGAGTGGGGCTACAGAGGCACCCCCTCACACTCTGGAGTGGGGCTACGGAGGGACCCCCTCACACTCTGGAGTGAGGTTACGGAGGCACCCCCTTACACTCTGGAGTGGGGCTACGGAGGGACACCCTCACACTCTGGAGTGGGGCTACGGAGGCACCCCCCTCACACTCTGGAGTGGGGCTATGGAGGCACCCCCTCACACTCTGGAGTGGGGCTACGGAGGCACCCCCTCACACTCTGGAGTGGGGCTACGGAGGGACACCTCCTCATACAGTGAGGCAGTCTCTCACACTCAGGGGAGCAGCTTAAAACCCACAGCCTGTGGATTGGAAATGATGAGTTACTGCACTGTCAGAGAATTTAATAGGCGATACCTTCAAATTCCTGCAAAGTGGAATATTTATTGTTGTTCTATTTTTATGCACTTCATATGAAAGGATATAAGTAGAGAGATACATAGCACAAGAGCATATTCCATTACAGAGACAGTGTTCAAAAGGGTTGCCAGGTCCACTGTTTTCTAGTTGACTGATAATTATTCTTGGATAGGAGAAGGGAGATTCCTGTAATTTCCGATGAGATCATGAAATGTTCCTTCATTATTCTGGGTCAGTGCCTCCAATGGGCCCAGATCCCATTCCAGAAATTTGGCTGGGAGTCTCCAGCCTGTCCAGTTCTCTGGGTGTGCTGTATTGTGGCAGGAACCAGAGTTCAGATGAGATATTAGACCTGGACTGAAAAGGAGGCCATCTCGGAATGGGAGTGGGGAGTGGTATAACTAGGCATTCTGATCAGAGCAAAACAACTTCCAAGCCTTTCCCAAACATGCCTTAAAAAATCGGGTTATTGAGCTGTGCATTCTCTGCAGAAAGAGGGAGATCAGCCTAAATAAAACATCGGACCTTGATTGTAGTTGGAACTAGTAACAGTCACACTGCTCTCTGGCTAAAGAAATTCCTCCTCATCTCTTTTCTAAAGGAACATCCTTAGATTCTGAGGCTGTTCCCTCTGGTCCTAGACTCACCCACTAGAGCACACATCCTCTGTGTAAGTCTCACAATATTCGATCAGCTTCAATGACACCCTCTCATTCTCCTGAACTTCATTGAGTACAGGCCCAGAGCCATCAAATGCCCCTCACACATTAACCCCTTTATTCCTGTGATCGTTCTCATGAACCTCCTCTGAAGCCTCTCCAACGCCAACACATCTTTTCTTAGATAAGGGGCCCAAAACTGCTCACAGTACTCTGAGTGTGGTCTGACCAATGCCTTATAAAACCTCAGCTGGTCATCAGACTCATCCACCCAATCACATGCTCTCTTCCTGGAATCTCCTTCTGGGGGGCATAGTTTTACAGCGAATGGAGGAAAATATAGGGTTAGTAAGAGGTAAGTTCTTTTCACAGATACCGGTGGGTGCGTGAACATCCTGTAAGGGGTGGTGGTAGAGGCAGGCACATTGGGGGCATTTAAGAAACTCTTAGATAGGCATGTAGATGACAGAAAAATGGAAGACTATGTGGGAGGGAAGGGTTAGATTGATCTTGGAGTAGGTTAAAAGGTTGGCAGAACATCATGGACTGAAGGGCTTGAAATAAGCTGTAGTGTTCTACACTCAGAAGCCACATTATTAGGTGCTTCCTGTACCTAATAAATCATGTCTGCATATGTTTACGCATTTAATTGGTGTCATATGATTGGCTGATCAGATATTTGCATTAACGAGCAGGTGTACCTAAAAAAGTGGCCATTGAGTGTGTGGGACCATTCAGTCCATTCATTTCTCACCAATTCTGATGTCAGTATCTTTGAACCCTTTATTCAAGGATCAAAGATCAACTCAAACCACCCCGTCTGGCACCAACAATCATTCCATGGTCAAAGTCACTTAGATCACATTTCTTCCCCATTCTGATGTTTGGTCTGAACAACAGGACCTCTTGACCATGTCTGCATGCTCTTATGCATTGAGTTGTCTGATTAGATATTAGCATTAATGCACAGGTGTACCTAATAAAGTGGCCACTGAGTGTATGCCCTATGTGACCTCCAAAAAGCACTTGGACAGTTACATGGATGCAAAAGGTTTAGAGGAAGATGGGCCAAATGCAACTGGACTCCTCGTCTTTTCTTCGCCAATCCTGATGAAGGGTCTCGACCCGAAACCTCGACTGTACTCCTTTTCATAGATGCTGCCTGGCCAGCCGAGTTCCTCCAACATTTTGTGTGAGTTGTTTGGATTTCTAGCATCTGCAGATTTTCTCTTGTTAGATGGGAGTCTTGGTTGTTCTGTATTAACTGGGCTGAAAGGCCTGTTTCTGTACTATGTGACAATAACAAATTACTGCACGTCTTTCAGAGACCACATTTACAGAGGGAACTTTCTACAAACACTATTGAATGGAGGGGTGACTGCACAAGATTGGAAAAGCTACGGACAGTCGTAAACTTTGCCAGTTCCATCATGGGTACTAGCCACCCCAACAGCGAGGGCATCTTCAAAAAGCGATGCCTCAAGAAGGCAGCATCCATCATTAAGGACCCCCATCCCCCAGGACATGCCCTCTTCTCATTGCTACCATCGAGGAGGAGGTACAGGAGCCTGACAACACACACTCAGCATTTTCAAAATACTGTAGTTTCTTCTCTGCCATCAGATTTATGAATGGACAATGAACCGATGGACACTACCCCATTACTTCATTTGTTCCCTTTTTGCACTACCTAACTATGCATTTTTTAGTGTAAGTTCTAGATTTTTAATTGCAACATAATGCAGCAGCAAAACAACAAATTTCATGACAAATGCCAGTGATATTAAACTGGATTCTGATGCTGAACTCCTTGTGGACAACTGGCCCTGCTGACACCTGTACCTGTTTGCTGACAGTTCCACTGTCTGTTCACCTGCACACATAACCTACTCCCACCCACGTGAGAACAGCCTCTTCACGCCCAGTCTTGTTCATGGATTCGGTCTGTTCCTAAGCCACACCACACCCCAGCCCAGACAGAGCTCAGGCAGGTAGATGTACACAGAGCGCTGTCGCAGGAAAGCAGCGTGCATCATCAGAATCACATGGTGTCTCTTCTCGCTGCTGCCATCGGGAAGGAGGTACAGGAACTCAGGTCCCACACCTCCAGGTTCAGGAACAGTAATTGCCCCTCAAACATCAAGCTCTTGAACCAGAGGGGATAATTTCACTCACCCCATCACTAAACTGTTCCCACAATCTATGGAATCACTCTTCCTCTGATGTTCTTAATATTTATTGATTGATTGTTTCCCTTCTGCATTTGCTGAGTTTGTTGCCCTTTCACTGCAGTTGCCCGTCCATCCTGTTGGGCGTGCTCTTTCATTCATTCTATTAGCGGTTTACTGAGCATGCCCGCAAGAAAACGAATCTTCGGTTGTATACGGTGACATACAGCATATATACTTTGATGATAAATTTACTTTGAATTTAACTTTCTTTTAATTTAGGTTTTAATCAGAGATACTGTTTGGAATCGACCTTTTAGGTCCACTGAGTTGTGCCACCAACAACTCCAATTTAACCCCAGCTGAATCACGAGACAATTTACGATACCAATTAACCTACTAACTGGTGCATCTTTGGAGTGTGGGTGGAAAGCAGAGCACCGAGAGGAAACTCTACATTCCATGGGGAGGACATACAGACTCCTTATAGTGGACCCCAGGACTGAACTCTGAACTCCGATGCCCCAAGCTGTAATGGAATCACACTAACCACTACATTATGCTGCTGTCACTGTTGTGAAGACTCTGCCCCAGTCCCCTGCACCCTGGACACTCCTCCTTCTTACTGCCTCTCCCTCTATTAAGCGGAGAACAATACAGCACTGGGCAGACTATTCACGAGCTTAGGGGGCTGGGCCTTGGAGAATCATAACTGGAGAGAGGGTAACGGCTCAGATTTGGAAAAATAAAGGCAACTTCAGGACACGTTAAAGCATTTTAGAGTCAATGGAGTCAGTCTTAGTGTAGTTGGTGATGTTGGATATGGGGGTGAGAATTGTGCACAGTAAGATCCCAAAATCACAAACTACGACATTAAAATGTACATGATCTGAGGTATTACAGAGATAGGCTATAAGTACAGAAGCAAGGACATTGTGTTGAACCTCAGAACACACTGGTTCTACTATAACTCTTCATATGTTAACCCTTTCATTCCTGGAATCATCCTTGTGAACCTCACCAATGCCATCACAGCCTTTCTTAGTTATGGGGGACACCAGTATACGCACAGTAAGATACCACTAGCGAAGCTGTTTGCTTTTTATTCAGAGCTGTTGGTAGTGGGATAAGCTTTGCTCATTCATTTTTACATGGCATAGGACCAGAGGGAGAGAGAGAGAGAGAGAGAGAGGACTGTGCCAGTTACAACTCTGCAGTGAGGGGTGACTTCCCTCGAAAGACTGTTCTCTTTGGGTTCTGGGGTGTCTACCAGATGAGGAACAAAAGAAGAAATTTGCTGAGACCCAATTAGCAGATAGGAAGCAGAAGGATGGGCAGAATGGCCTGTAGTGACCAGGTGACTCAGGTGTATTGAATCTCCCCGATAGGGAGAAAGCTCAGCTTAGTGCCTCCTCCAGGACAGAATTCTTCAGTGCTGCTGCCAGATTCTGGAGTGGAGTTGATTCCAGAGCCAATGGAATCCAGGTGTAAATGACCCCACAACCCCCTCAGCCACAGGCGAGCTAGAGAGGACTAGAACATAAGTGTAACGCTGAGGCATGGCCAGACCACACTTGGAGTATTGTGAGCAATGTAGAGCCCCTTATCAAAGAATAGATATGTTGGTATTAGAGAGAATCCAGAGCAGATTCACAAGAGAGATCCCAGGAAGAAAAGGGTTAACATATGATGAGTGTTTGATGGCTCAGGGTCTGCACTTGCTGGAGTTTAGAAGAATGAGGGAAGATTACACTGAAATCTATTGAATATTGAAAAGCGTAGACGGAGTGGACGTGGAGAGGACGTTTCCTACAGTGGATGAGTCCAGGACCAGAGGGCTCAGTCTCAGAACAGAACATGCCCCTTTGGAGGAATGACTTCAGCCTGAGGGTGGTGTATCTGTGGAACTTATTGCCATTGGCAGCTGTGGAGGACAAATTATTGGGTATATTTAAATCGGAGGTTGATGGTTTCTTGATTAGTAAGGGTGTCAAAGGTTACGGAGAGAAGTCTGGAGAATGGGGTTGAGACAGATAACAAATCAGCCTTGATTGTACAGTAGACGTGATAGGCCAAATGGCCCAACTCTGCTCCTTTGACTTACGGCCACTCCATGGGTTGGCCTGGATACTAAACCAGCAGCAGAACAGATTCCAGGCCCCAGGACCTAAAACCTCAGCTGTCCATTCTCCCCGCCCCCCCCCCCCCCCATTCGCACAGATGCTGCCTGACCATCGAGTCCCCAGTGGTGTCAGCCCTGCAGGAAGCAGACACCAAACCACCCGGACAGGCCTGAGCCCGGTCAGCTACCACCTGCCTTTCTCAGGGGCTGGGGGGTGGGGTGAGACAGAGAAACTGGACATTGACCCAAATGTCAGGGTAACAATTTGTGTCTCTCAGAGGCACAGCAGCACCTTCCTCCTTCTTTCACAGAGTAACGTGGACTGTTTGCCCCACTCCTGTCAGAGAGGAGGGTACATAGCATCCACACTCAAAACACAGTGACTTTCCCCAAGCAGGAAGGCTGATCAGTGCCTGCACCACAAAGCCACTTTCTCATTTCCCTTCAAATGCCTTATGTATCACCTGTTATTGATTGTACAATCTATGTATATAAGCTATCTTATGTATTTGTACCTGGTGTAACTTTGTTATTATTGTGAACTTTATTGTACATTATTGAGATTTCTTTGTGCTGTATTGGATCCGGGGTAATAATGATTTTGTTCTCGTTTACGCTAGTGTGCTGGAAATGGCATTAACCAATCCTGAATTTTGAATATTGAACGATCTTGAACAAGGGTCAGCCAGCAGCTCAGGCAACCGGACAACGTCTCAGATCGAGAACTGGAGTCAATACTGTATTCTGACAGAAGGTCACCGTCCCGACCCGGTTTCTCTGCCCACGGACGTTGCCCGACCGGAGGGGTATCTCCAGTCCTTTAAGTCCTTTTGTTTGACATTCTGCTCCGTGGATCAAATCCCGCCATCAGCAGAGATCTCCCCCCCCCCCCACCCCGCCTACCCCCAATCCAGATCAAGCCTCCCCTCCCCGCCTAACCCTCGTATCGCGGTTCCTGGTGTACACCATACCCCAGCACCTCCCCCGCGATAAATACCCCGCCGCAGCCGGCCCAACCTTTCAACATGCCTCGGCGCTCGGCACTCTTGGAGCCGCAGTGATGGAGGGCTGTGGGAACTGCTAGTTTTTTTTATAAAGAAATAGATCTGACTCAAGCATGTGTTGCCGGTGAGATTTCCCACGACAGGACGAGCTCCTGCCCCGCCGACAGACCAGAGAACAACAGCCGGCAGAACCGAGGAGAACGCCCGCGCCCCGAACCCGCCGACAGCACTCAATGTCAAATTGGTCCCTTAGTCTGTTTAGAAGCTCAGTACTGGTGCAGCATATGGACCGGCGGAGATTTGTCTCCGGAGGCAAGCACCCTCTCCGGGCCGTGCTTCACCCTCCTCCCCGGGGTCATTCCACCGCCCCGGGGCAAAGTTACCCGGACACCCCGACTGCCCTCTGTTTCTCCTGCTGTTACCCAGAGCAGGAGGCCCGGGGAACGGGCACACCTCGCAATAACGCCGCAGTCCTGAATCCCACAGAATCAGATTACAGTTAGACCAGTAGGTACAAGCTGATTTGCGTCTGTCTCCCTGTCGGTCTGTTCCCCAACTACATAACTGGGTTAAGCACTCAGACTGCAACACACACACACACACACTATTCACACACATCCTCACACACACACACACACTATTCACACACATCCTCTCACACACACACAGATCTTCACCCACGCACGCTCACATTCACACACACCCTCACAGACCCGCTCTCTCTGTTCGCACACACACACTCGTACAGATAAACACACCCTCAGACCCGCTCTCTCCCTCTCTCTCTCTCTCTACACACACACCCACACAGCCCCACAAGGACCCTCACCTTCCCAGATGACCGTCACTTACCCCGGTTGCTCGGCCGTTCTCCAGGACGCTGTAACTCCAACATAACCCCGCGGAGCCGGGGAGCGGGGCTGGGGAAAGGGCGCCTCTACCTCCCCGGGACTGCTGAGCTCCGGGAGGCTTCACTGGTTCGGCCGCCGCCGCCGCCGCCGCCGCCGCGCGTTCTCCGCTCCGTTCAGACGGAGAGGCTCCTTGCACGGGCACCAGGTGCCCGCGTCCCCGCCGGCGGTCGGCTCACGCTCACCCCCGCAGCCCGTGGCATTGCCAGACGGTGCCGAGCTACCGGTTTCTCGCCGCTCCTGCGCGCACTGGGTAACGCGAGGGATCCGCAGTAACACACTCCAACTCTGTCCGCGCAGTTTGCCTCCTCTGCTCCGGAGGAAGGGAGAAAAGAAGGGAGGGGTGTTTAAATATATATTTTCCCAGTTCACACCCTCCTGCGGTAACGCTGTTGCCCTCTGCCCGTCCGTGGCAGGGGGGGATCCCACACAAATACCCTCTCTGGCTGAGCTCAGCCCACACGCCTGTGTCGCGGCTCCGGCGCTGCCGTGAGCTCGCCCGTCCGCCCGCCCGCCGTAAGCCTGCCCGCCAAGGCGAGGCTGGACACCGGTCACCCCGCTTCCCTCTATGCCGGGAGCCGGTCCAATCGACGGCCCGCCCCTTACCCCACTCGCCTTCTCTGGGGGATCAACTGGCTCCCGGGTGCTTGCCCATTTCCTGACCAGTCCACGTCCACCCCAAACCCCGCAGCAGACCGTTACTGTCTCTCCGGTATCACGCTGGAGCTGGGCGTGAGGATCCGCTCTTGGTCAGTAAGCGCGTGAAAGGTTACGGGGAGAAGGTAAGAGAATGGGGTTGAGAGGGATAATAAATCAGCCATGATGGAATAGTGGAGCAGACTCGATGGGCCCAATGGCCTAATTCTGCTCCGTGTCCTATAGGCTCCAAAAGGCTGCCCCTGTTTTATGCCCCTGACTCCTACCATTAACGGAAGGGGCCGCGGGTTGACTCCAGGTTGGGACCCCTGGTCTACATCAATGCAGGAAACAGGGAGGGGACTGGGATATGGGACGCCTTTAGTCTCTCAACACTTGTCTGTCAGGAAATGTAGAGGAGGCTTGACCCAAAATCAGAGCAGCAGAGCCAACTCAGCAGTGAGTGATAACTTTAGTACTAGACCACAAAATAACAAGCCACGGGTGACACAATACAAGAGAGAAGAGAAACTAACCACAACAGGGAACAAGGTAGACTTTAGGCAGGGAGAGTGAAGGCTCGGAAATGAGGCTGGCTGGTTCAATGGACTGCGGATGAGAATGTGGGTTAAATAGGCTGCAGGCAATGTGTCTGGAATGAGCAGTAGGTGAACCCTGTTAGCTGGGTGGTGCCTGTGTGTGCAGGCTGGGCAGTGTCAGCTGGAGCAGGCCCGATACATGTCCAACCCAGAATTGAACTGTGAGATGGGGAGAAGAGTCATTCACTGATTGGTTTGACCGGATACTGGGAGTCCAGTGGCCAGAGGACCAGGCTCTCAGGGTGGACAGGGGTTGGTCTGGTATCAATGGCATCCGGGATAGGGCAGCTTAGAGTTGGTCAGTCACCATCCATTCTGACCGGCTGCATCACTGGTATGGGGGAGGGGGGGCTACGGCACAGGATTGAAAGAAGCTGCAGAAAATCATGAAATTAGTCAGCTCCATCTTGGATACTAGCCTCAGCAGTATCCAGGACATCTTCTAGGAGTGGCACCTCATAAAGGCAGCGTTCATTATGAAGGACCTCCACTGGCATGCCCTTCTCTCCCTGGTACCATCGGGTAGGAGGTACAGAAGCCTGAAGGCACACACTCAGCGATTCAGGAACAACTTCTTCCCCTCTGCCATCCGATTCCTAAATGGACATTGAACCCTTGGACACCACCTCACACTTCTTTATCTATGATTTCTATTTTTGCACTATTTTTAATTTAACTATTTAATATACTTTCTGTAATTTATTGATTTATTTTTAACTTTCTGTATTATCATGTATTGCGTAGAACTGCTGCTACTAAGTTAACAAATTTCATGACACATGGCGGTGATAATAAACCTGATTCTGACTCCAGTGGCACCAAATCTCGGTCATTATTGCAACAGTCTCCAGATGTCCATGGACCTCCTGCCATTGGACCAAGGCCTGGCTGTGGGAACTCCAACCTGCGAGCCAGTGTACTGCAGTCAGACAGTGTGGAAAACAATGCCCCGACCCCAGGTGATGCCTCTGATGCAGCCCGGCACATCTCAGGCCATCTCAGGTAACATTTGAAGTAGAAGTCACTGTAGGAGGCACGCTGGCCAGTTTGTACACAACAAGATCTCACAGCTGGCACCTTTCAGCAAGACACCGGAGAGTGCAGATACCAACATCTGGAGCAAAAAAAATCAAACTGCTGTTGGAATTGAGTGGGTTGAGCAACGTCTGTGGAGGGAGATGGACATTTGACTTTTCAGGTCAAGACTATCACATGGACTCATGCTGAAGCGTCTCAATCTGTCCCTTTCTCTCTCCAGGTACTGCCTGAGCCGTGAGTTCCTTCTGCAGTCTGGTTTCTGTCTTCTTTCAGATGTCACATTCAGAATCTGATTTACTTATTTATCACATCTACTACAAAACGTACAGTGAAATGCGTCATTTGCGTTAACAAACCACATCTTGAGGATGTGATGGGGACAACCCACAAGTGTCACCACACAGTATGTCCACAGTGTTCATCAGAACAACACAAACGCCAACAAAACAACAGCAAAGCAGGTCCCTTTATGCCACCGTATACACACCACATACACACACACACACACACACACACAGAAACACACACTCACACACAGACACACACACACACACACACACACACAGAAACAGATACAGAAACACACGCACACACATAGACACACACACTCGCAAACAGACACACACACACACACAGAAACACACACTCACACACACACACACAGAAACACACACTCACAAACAGACACACACAGAAACACACACTCACACACACACACAGAAACACACTCACAACACAGACACACTCACACATGCACACACAGAAAAACACACACACACACAAACACGCACACACAGAAACACATACTCTCACTCTTTCTCACACACACACTAAAACAGATACAGACGCTCACACACACACACACTTACACACTCACTTCTAACTTCAGCAAAGGCTGCCTCCAGGCCTCTAACCTACGACCCTTAGCTCTAGACTCTTCGAGTCGCCGACACTGGGCTCCAACCTCCATATCAGATGTAGCAGGTGGACGGTCGAGTTCCCAGTCAGATGGGTCTTGAATACTTTTTATTTTTTATTTAGAGACACAAGGGTCAAACAGACTTTTCCGGCCCTTCAAGCTGCGCCATCTGGACCCTAACCTAATCACAGGACAATTTACAATGACACAATAACCTTTTAACTGCTGCATCTTTGGATTGTGGGAGGAAACCGGAGCACCTGGAGGAAAGCCACACATTCCACGAGGATGATGTATTAACAATGTATGGATAACGCTGGGACTGAACTCCGCCTTCCGATGCCTCGACCTGCAATAGCATCATGATAACGCTACGCTACTGTGGCGCCTATTTGAATATGCCGGAGCAATATTAATTATCTTACAGTCTTGTTGGTAGTAGATGTTTGTGGGAGCTTACATAGAACATAGAACGTAGAACAGAACATGGAACATAGAACAGAACATAGGACATAGAACAGAACATGGAACATAGAACAGAACATAGGACATAGAACAGAACATGGAACGTAGATCAGAACATAGAACGTAGATCAGAACATAGAATGTAGATCAGAACATAGAATGTAGAACAGAACATAGAACAGAACATAGGACATAGAACGTAGAACAGAACATAGGACATAGAACAGAACATAGAACGTAGAACAGAACATAGAATGTAGAACAGAACATAGGACGTAGAACAGAACATAGAACGTAGAACAGAACATAGAACGTAGAACAGAACATAGGACGTAGAACAGAACATAGAACGTAGAACAGAACATAAGACATAGAACAGAACATAGGACGTAGAACAGAACATAGAACGTAGAACAGAACATAGAATGTAGAACAGAACATAGAATGTAGAACAGAACATAGAACAGAACATAGGACATAGAACGTAGAACAGAACATAGGACATAAAACAGAATATAGAACATAGAACGTAGAACAGAACATAGGACATAGAACAGAACATAGAACATAGAACAGAACATAGAATGTAGAACAGAACATAGGACGTAGAACAGAACATAGAACGTAGAACAGAACATAGAACGTAGAACAGAACATAGGACGTAGAACAGAACATAGAACGTAGAACAGAACATAAGACATAGAACAGAACATAGAACAGAACATAGAATGTAGAACAGAACATAAGACATAGAACAGAACATAGAACAGAACATAGAATGTAGAACAGAACATAGAATGTAGAACAGAACACAGAACATAGAACAGAACATAGAACAGAACATAAGATGTAGAACAGAACATAAGACATAGAACAGAACATAGAACAGAACATAGGACATAGAACGTAGAACAGAACATAGGACATAAAACAGAACATAGAACATAGAACAGAACATAGAATGTAGAACAGAACATAGGACGTAGAACAGAACATAGAACGTAGAACAGAACATAGAACGTAGAACAGAACATAGGACGTAGAACAGAACATAGAACGTAGAACAGAACATAAGACATAGAACAGAACATAGGACGTAGAACAGAACAGAACATAGGACATAGAACAGAACATAGAACAGAACATAGGATGTAGAACAGAACATAAGACATAGAACAGAACATAGAACAGAACATAGAATGTAGAACAGAACATAGAACAGAACATAGAATGTAGAACAGAACATAGAACATAGAACAGAACATAGAACAGAACATAGGATGTAGAACAGAACATAAGACATAGAACAGAACATAGAATGTAGAACAGAACATAAGACATAGAACAGAACATAGAACAGAACATAGAATGTAGAACAGAACATAGGACATAGAACAGAACATAGGACATAGAACAGAACATAGGACGTAGAACAGAACATTGGACATAGAACAGAACATAGGACGTAGAACAGAACATAGGATGTAGAACAGAACATAAGACATAGGACAGGACATTGGACATAGAACAGAACATAGAACGTAGAACAGAACATAGAATGTAGAACAGAACATAGGACGTAGAACAGAACATAGAACGTAGAACAGAACATAGAACGTAGAACAGAACATAGGACGTAGAACAGAACATAGAACGTAGAACAGAACATAAGACATAGAACAGAACATAGGACGTAGAACAGAACATAGAACGTAGAACAGAACATAGAATGTAGAACAGAACATAGAATGTAGAACAGAACATAGAACAGAACATAGGACATAGAACGTAGAACAGAACATAGGACATAAAACAGAACATAGAACATAGAACGTAGAACAGAACATAGGACATAGAACAGAACGTAGAACATAGAACAGAACATAGAATGTAGAAAAGAACATAGGACGTAGAACAGAACATAGAACGTAGAACAGAACATAGAACGTAGAACAGAACATAGGACGTAGAACAGAACATAGAACGTAGAACAGAACATAAGACATAGAACAGAACATAGAACAGAACATAGAATGTAGAACAGAACATAAGACATAGAACAGAACATAGAACAGAACATAGAATGTAGAACAGGACATAGGACATAGAACAGAACATGGAACATAGAACAGAACATAGGACATAGAACAGAACATAGAACGTAGATCAGAACATAGAATGTAGATCAGAACATAGGACGTAGAACAGAACATAGAATGTAGAACAGAACATAGGACATAAAACAGAACATAGAACGTAGAACAGAACATAGAACATAGAACAGAACATAGAATGTAGAACAGAACATAGGACATAGAACAGAACATAGGACATAGAACAGAACATAGAACGTAGAACAGAACATAGAATGTAGAACAGAACATAGGACGTAGAACAGAACATAGAACGTAGAACAGAACATAGAACGTAGAACAGAACATAGAACGTAGAACAGAACATAGAACGTAGAACAGAACATAGGACGTAGAACAGAACATAGAACGTAGAACAGAACATAGAATGTAGAACAGAACATAGAATGTAGAACAGAACATAGAACAGAACATAGGACATAGAACGTAGAACAGAACATAGGACATAGAACAGAACATAGAACGTAGAACAGAACATAGAATGTAGAACAGAACATAGGACATAGAACAGAACATAGAACGTAGAACAGAACATAGAACGTAGAACAGAACATAAGACATAGAACAGAACATAGGACGTAGAACAGAACATAGAACGTAGAACAGAACATAGAATGTAGAACAGAACATAGAATGTAGAACAGAACATAGAATGTAGAACAGAACATAGAACAGAACATAGGACATAGAACGTAGAACAGAACATAGGACATAGAACAGAACATAGAACATAGAACAGAACATAGAATGTAGAACAGAACATAGGACGTAGAACAGAACATAGAACGTAGAACAGAACATAGAACGTAGAACAGAACATAGGACGTAGAACAGAACATAGAACGTAGAACAGAACATAAGACATAGAACAGAACATAGAACAGAACATAGGATGTAGAACAGAACATAAGACATAGAACAGAACATAGAACAGAACATAGGACATAGAACGTAGAACTGAACATAGGACATAAAACAGAACATAGAACATAGAACGTAGAACAGAACATAGGACATAGAACAGAACATAGAACATAGAACAGAACATAGAATGTAGAACAGAACATAGGACGTAGAACAGAACATAGAACGTAGAACAGAACATAGAACGTAGAACAGAACATAGGACGTAGAACAGAACATAGAACGTAGAACAGAACATAAGACATAGAACAGAACATAGGACGTAGAACAGAACAGAACATAGAACATAGAACAGAACATAGAACAGAACATAGGATGTAGAACAGAACATAAGACATAGAACAGAACATAGAACAGAACATAGAATGTAGAACAGAACATAGAACAGAACATAGAATGTAGAACAGAACATAGAACATAGAACAGAACATAGAACAGAACATAGGATGTAGAACAGAACATAAGACATAGAACAGAACATAGAATGTAGAACAGAACATAAGACATAGAACAGAACATAGAACAGAACATAGAATGTAGAACAGAACATAGGACATAGAACAGAACATAGGACATAGAACAGAACATAGAACGTAGAACAGAACATAAGACATAGAACAGAACATAGAACAGAACATAGAATGTAGAACAGAACATAGAACGTAGAACAGAACATAGGACATAGAACAGAACATAGGACGTAGAACAGAACATAAGACATAGGACAGGACATTGGACATAGAACAGAACATAGGACGTAGAACAGAACATAGGACATAGAACAGAACATAGGACATAGAACAGAACATAGGACGTAGAACAGAACATAAGACATAGAACAGAACATAGGACATAGAACAGAACATAAGACATAGAACAGAACATAGGACATAGAACAGAACATAAGACATAGGACAGGACATTGGACATAGAACAGAACATAGGACGTAGAACAGAACATAGGACATAGAACAGAACATAGGACATAGAACAGAACATAGGACGTAGAACAGAACATAGGACATAGAACAGAACAGAACATAGAACATAGAACAGAACATAGGACATAGAACAGAACATAGGACGTAGAACAGAACATAAGACATAGGACAGGACATTGGACATAGAACAGAACAGCGAGTACAAGCCTTTTGGCTCACAGTGCTGTGACAAACTTTTAGCCTATGCTAAGATCACCCTAACCATTCCCTCACACACAACTATCCATGTGCCTATCTAAGAGACACTTAAATATCCCTAATGTATCTGCCTTGACCACCACTGCTAGAAGTGCATTCCACCACACACTACTGGCAGTGCTTTTCAGCACCCACCACTCTGCGTAAAAAAAACTACCTTAAATTTCCTCTCTATACTTTCCTCTAATCACCGTCAAATTATGTTGCTGCATATTAACCATTTCATCCTTGGAAAAAGTTTCTGACTATTCATTCGATGGTTCACTCTTCTCATCCTGTACAACTCTGTCAAATCACCTCTCATCCTCTTTTGCTCAAAAGAGAGAAGCCCCTAGCTCATTCAGCGTATCCTCATATGACACACTCTCTAATCCAGGAGGCATCCTGGTAAATCTCCTCTGCAGCCTCCCTAAAGCTTCCACATCCTTCCCTTAATGAGGCCCACTGGTATTAGCCATTTCTGCCCTGGGATTAATTGTCTGGCTATCTGCCTGATTCCTGCATTTTATCATTTCATTGACTCTGCATCTCCCGACATCCAGTGTCTCATTGGCGCTGCATCTCCCGACATCCGGCATCTCGTTGGCACTGCATCTCCCGACATCCGGTGTCTCGTTGGCACTGCATCTCCCGACATCCGGCATCTCGTTGGCACTGCATCTCCCGACATCCGGTGTCTCATTGGCGCCGCATCTCCCAACACCCGGTGTCTCGTTGGCACTGCATCTCCCGACATCCGGCATCTCGTTGGTGCTGCATCTCCCGACATCCGGTGTCTCATTGGCACTGCATCTCCTGACATCCAGCATCTCGTTGGCGCTGCATCTCCCGACACCCGGCATCTCGTTGGCGCTGCATCTCCCGACACCCGGCGTCTCGTTGGCGCCGCATCTCCCAACACCCGGCGTCTCGTTGGCGCTGCATCTCCCGACACCCGGCGTCTCGTTGGCGCCGCATCTCCCAACACCTGGCGTCTCGTTGGCGCTGCATCTCCCGACATCCGGCATCTCGTTGGCACTGCATCTCCCAACATCCGGTGTCTCATTGGCACTGCATCTCCCGACATCCGGTGTCTCGTTGGCACTGCATCTCCCAACATCCGGTGTCTCATTGGCACTGCATCTCCCAACATCCGGTGTCTCATTGGCACTGCATCTCCCGACATCCGGCGTCTCGTTGGCGCCGCATCTCCCAACACCTGGCGTCTCGTTGGCGCTGCATCTCCCGACATCCGGCATCTCGTTGGCACTGCATCTCCCAACATCCGGCGTCTCGTTGGCGCTGCATCTCCCAACATCCGGCGTCTCGTTGGCGCTGCATCTCCCAACATCCGGTGTCTCGTTGGCACTGCATCTCCCAACATCCGGCGTCTCGTTGGCGCTGCATCTCCTGACATCCGGCATCTCGTTGGCGCTGCATCTCCCGACATCCGGTGTCTCATTGGCGCTGCATCTCCCGACATCCGGCATCTCGTTGGCGCTGCATCTCCCGACATCCGGTGTCTCATTGGCACTGCATCTCCCGACATCCGGCATCTCATTGGCGCTGCATCTCCCAACACCCGGTGTCTCGTTGGCGCTGCATCTCCCGACATCCGGCATCTCGTTGGCGCTGCATCTCCCGACATCCGGCATCTCGTTGGTGCTGCATCTCCTGACATCCAGCGTCTCGTTGGCGCTGCATCTCCCGACATCCGGCATCTCGTTGGCGCTGCATCTCCCGACATCCGGTGTCTCATTGGCACTGCATCTCCCGACATCCGGCATCTCGTTGGTGCTGCATCTCCCGACATCCGGCATCTCGTTGGCGCTGCATCTCCCGACATCCGGCGTCTCGTTGGCGCTGCATCTCCCGACATCCGGCGTCTCGTTGGCACTGCATCTCCCGACACCCGGCGTCTCGTTGGCGCTGCATCTCCTGACATCCGGCATCTCGTTGGCACTGCATCTCCCGACATCCGGCATCTCGTTGGCACTGCATCTCCCGACATCCGGCATCTCGTTGGCACTGCATCTCCCGACATCCGGCGTCTCTTTGGCGCCGCATCTCCCGACACCCGCCGTCTCGTTGGCACTGCATCTCCCGACATCCGGTGTCTCGTTGGCGCTGCATCTCCTGACATCCAGCGTCTCGTTGGCGCTGCATCTCCCGACATCCGGCGTCTCTTTGGCGCCGCATCTCCCGACACCCGGCGTCTCGTTGACTCTGCATCTCCCGACATCCGGCATCTCGTTGGCGCTGCATCTCCTGACATCCAGCGTCTCGTTGGCACTGCATCTCCCGACATCCGGCATCTCGTTGGCACTGCATCTCCCGACACCCGGCATCTCGTTGGCGCTGCATCTCCCGACACCCGGCATCTCGTTGGCGCTGCATCTCCCGACATCCGGCATCTCGTTGGCACTGCATCTCCCGACATCCGGCATCTCGTTGGCACTGCATCTCCCGACATCCGGCGTCTCTTTGGCGCCGCATCTCCCGACACCCGGCATCTTGTTGGCGCTGCATCTCCCGACATCCGGCATCTCGTTGGCACTGCATCTCCCGACACCCGGCATCGCGTTGGCACTGCATCTCCCGACATCCGGCATCTCGTTGGCACTGCATCTCCCGACACCCGGCATCTCGTTGGCGCTGCATCTCCTGACATCCGGCATCTCGTTGGCGCTGCATCTCCCGACATCCGGCGTCTCTTTGGCGCCGCATCTCCCGACATCCGGTGTCTCGTTGGCACTGCATCTCCCGACATCCGGCATCTCGTTGGTGCCGCATCTCCCGACATCCGGTGTCTCGTTGACTCTGCATCTCCCGACATCCGGCATCTCGTTGGCGCTGCATCTCCCGACATCCGGCATCTCGTTGGCACTGCATCTCCCGACATCCGGCGTCTCGTTGACTCTGCATCTCCCGACATCCGGCATCTCGTTGGCGCTGCATCTCCCAACACCCGGCGTCTCGTTGGCGCTGCATCTCCCGACATCCGGTGTCTCGTTGACTCTGCATCTCCCGACATCCGGCATCTCGTTGGCGCTGCATCTCCCGACATCCGGCATCTCGTTGACGCTGCATCTCCCGACATCCGGCGTCGCGTTGGCACTGCATCTCCCGACATCCGGCATCTCGTTGGCGCTGCATCTCCCGACATCCGGCATCTCGTTGGCGCTGCATCTCCCGACATCCGGCATCTCGTTGGCGCTGCATCTCCCGACATCCGGCATCTCGTTGGCACTGCATCTCCCGACATCCGGCATCTCGTTGGCACTGCATCTCCCGACACCTGGCAGTGGATGGAATGCATCAAGTGTCAAATAGCTCAGCAAGTACAGAGGAAATGAAAGTAATTAAAATTAGCCGCTCTGGGTGGTCTAACCTTAAAACAGAGGAAATGAGGAATACACAGAAATTCCTGCACAGGCTGAAGTTAAACATGGCACCAAGGAAGAAGTTGCTTTGGAAATTTCAGTTATATTTGTTTCTCAGTCCAGATGAAAGTATTGACCTGAAATATTGACTGTCCATCACCCTCCACAGATGCTGCTTCACCTATTCAGATCTACCAGGGGACTGAGAAATGGATCACAGTCAGGAGAGGGAAGGGAAAGAGTCAGGTACTAGAGAGTACCCCAGTGGCTGTACCCCTTGACAATAAGTACTCCTGTTTGAGTACTGTTGGGGGGGGTCAGCCTACCTGGGGCAAGCGACAGTGGCCGTGCCTCTGGCACAGAGTCCGGCCCTGTGGCTCAGAGGGTAGGGAAGGGAAGAGGAAGGCAGTAGTGATAGGGGACTCTATAGTCAGGGGTTCAGACAGGAGATTCTGTGGATGCAGGAAAGAAACTGAAATGGTAGTTTGCCTCCCAGGTGCCAGGGTCCGGGATGTTTCTGATCGAGTCCCTGATATCCTGAAGTGGGAAGGAGAACAGCCAGAGGTCGTGGTACATATTGGTACCAATGACATAGGTAGGAAAAAGGAAGAGGTCCTGAAAACAGACTACAGGGAGTTAGGAAGGAAGTTGAAAAGCAGGACCTCAAAGGTAGTAATCTCGGGATCACTGCCTGTGCCACGTAACAGTGAGTATGGAATAGAATGAGATGGAGGATAAATGTGTGGCTGAGGGATTGGAGAAGGGATTCAGATTTCTGGATCATTGGGACCTCTTTTGGGGCGGGTGTGGCCTGTACAAAAAGGATGGGTTGCACTTGAATCGCAGGGGGACCAATATCCTGGCGGGCAGGTTTGATAGAGCTGTTGGGAAGGGTTTAAACTAGTTTGGGAGCGGGATGGGAATCAGAATGTGAGTGCAGGGATTAAGGTAGAAGGACAAGGGCATGATGTTAAGAGTTCTGAGTTGATGAGGAAGGACAGGCAGGGAACAGAACATAATTGTAGCCAGTTAAAGGGATTGAAATATGTCTACTTCAATGCTAGGAGTATTAGGAACAAGGAGGATGAATTTAGAGCATGGATTAGTACGTGGAATTACGATGTTGTGGCCGTTACTGAAACTTGGTTGGAGGAAGGGCAGGATTGGATGATGCAGGTCCCAGGGTTCAGGTGCTTTAAAAGGAATAGGATGGGAGGAAGAAATGGGGGGGGGGAGTGGCATTGCTGGTCAGGGATAGTATCACAGCTATAGAAAGGGAGGACGCTGCAGAGGGAGTGTCCACAGAGTCAGTCTCGGTGGAAATCAGAAATAGGAAGGGATCAATCACTGTGCTGGGAGTAGTCTATAGTCCCCCAATTAGCCCTCGGGACACCGAGGAGCAGATAAGCAGGCAGATTTTAGAATGGAGCAGGAAATACAGGGTAGTAGTTATGGGTGATTTCAACTTCCCTCATATTGACTGGCACCTCCTGAGTGCAAGAGGGATAGATGGGGCTGAATTTGTCAGGTGTGTTCAAGAAGGATTCCTGACACAGTATGTGGACTGGCCAACAAGAGGAGAGGCTATACTGGATCTAGTTCTGGGTAATGAACCTGGTCAGGTGACAGACCTCTTGGTGGGGGAACATTTTGGTGAGAGTGACCACAACTCCCTTAGCTTCAGCATAGCTATGGAAAGGGATAAAATCAGACGAAATGGTAAAGATGGGTGGCGTTGTGAATAATGAAGTAGATTTTCAAAGCTTGCAGAGAGATTTAGGCCAGTTAGAAGAGTGGGCTGAAAGATGGCAGATGGAGTTTAATGCTGATAAGTGTGAGGTGCTACATTTTGGTAGGAATAATCCAAATAGGACATACATGGTAAATGGTAAGGCATTGAAGAATGCAGTAGAACAGAGTGATCTAGGAATAATGGTGCATAGTTCCCTGAAGATGGAATCTCATGTGGATGGGGTGGTGAAGAAAGCTTTTGGTATGCTGGCCTTTATAAATCAAAGCATTAAGTATAGGAGTTGGGATGTAATGTTAAAATTGTGTAAGGTATTGGTAAGACCAAATTTGGAGTATTGTGTACAGTTCTGGTCACTGAATTATAGTAAAGATGTCAACAAAATAGAGAGAGTACAGAGAAGATTTACTAGAATGTTACCTGGGTTTCAGCACCTAAGTTACAGAGAAAGGTTGAACAAGTTAGGTCTTTATTCTTTGGAGTGTAGAAGGTTGAGGGGGACTTGATAGAGGTATTTAAAATTATGAGGGGGATAGATAGAGTTGACGTGGATAGGCTTTTTCCATTGAGAGTAGTGGAGATTCAAACAAAAGGACATGAGTTGAGAGTTAGGGGGAAAAGTTTAGGGGTAACATGAAGGGGAACTTCTTTACTCAGAGAGTGGTAGCTGTGTGGAATGAGCTTCCAGTAGAAGTGGTAGAGGCAGGTTCGGTATTGTCATTTAAAGTAAAATTGGATAGGTATATGGACAGGAAAGGAATGGAGGGTTATGGGCTGAGTGCAGGTAGGTGGGACTAGGTGAGAGTAAGCGTTCGGCACGGACTAGAAGGGCCGAGATGGCCTGTTTCTGTGCTGTAATTGTTATATGGTAGACAAATACAGAACTGTGCAAAAACCTTAGGCACCCTCACTATGTATATGTGTGTAAGACTTTGGCACAGTAGTGTATTTGCAAATGGAGTTGATGTTTAATCATCCTACAGTAAGAGTCTTTGTTCTTTTCTCCCCCTTTCCCTACATCTTCAACCAGAGCCCACTTTCCTTCAAGTGGGCAGAGTGGCAGCGATTGCTTTACTGTGCCAGGCGTCACTGATTGGGGTTTGCTTCTGTTCATTCTCCTCATGACCCCGTGGGCTTCCTCTTCCTCCAGGTGCTCCGGCCTTGCCCCACAGTCCAAAGACATCCAGGTTAGGGAAAGCACCTTCTCCACGCTGTATGTTTCAATGTTTTCATGAACAAACAAAGCCAGTCTTCCAACCCAACCCAAATTAAAATTATTAACAGTTCATGTTCTTCTCTACACACAGGCTGCTGACCTATTGAGAATTCCTGGCATTTCCTGGCATTATTCCAGATCTTCTGCTTCCACGGTGTTTTGTGTTTTCATAAAGAAGGTGTTTGATGGGGTCGATTGTACCAAGGACCTGGGTTCAGGGACATCTGTGCTCATTCCACCCAGCTGTTTCACAATTCACCTTACATAATTGGTAAGATCAGGGATGTCTGTTGTTGATGCACAGTCCTCAGCTCTGTTTAAAGCTCCTCGAACCATGAAGAAACCCACACCTGCACACGTCAAAACCTGGACAACACGCCTGTACACGCCAAAACCTTATAACACGCCTATATAGGTCAAAACCTGGACAACACGCCTGTATACGTCAAAATCTGGACAACACTCCTGCACATAGGAAGGTCTTGTCAACAGGCCTGCAGGAAGCAAGGCCTGGACAACATGTAATGGGCATATATAAAGTTATGAGAGACATAGATAGTGGAGATATTAAGTGTCTGTTTCCCATGTAAGGCTGTCTAAAGCAGCAGCACGAGGATTTAAGGTGAGAGAGAAAGAAAAGAACATTGAACATTACAATACAGGAACTGTCTCTTCCAACCAAGTCCGGCTCCTGGCCTTCACATGTGGCTTAGCTACTGAGCCTGACAGATCCATATCTATTGACAGGAGAAGGGGAAAAGATGGGTTATTGGCACCTTAAAACCAATTGCTTCAGGCAGATGGGGCCCATCAACCATGGTTGGCAGCTTATCTCGGAGAAGGAAAGCACTGATATCAAACCTCCGATGCCTTGTGGCTGTACCCACATGGGAAGGCTTCAGGAGTAAACCCTGAGGACAAATCTGTAGCTGGACTCCTAAGGTAATCCCACATTGAGATCAACACTGACTGACAACTCCTGCAACACCAGTGGTGCCAATCTGCCGTTCCTTTGGATTCATCAGTTGTTAGAGAGAGGGGACCACCCTTGAGCAACAGCTTTCTCTCCACATTGTACTGCCCCAGCTTGACTATTGACTTCGACAGCCCACTGACTCAGGGACTCCAGCTCCGGATATTTCCTCGGGGTTTACTCCCGAAACCTGCAAGGCCGAGGAGGTTTGAGATCAGAGTCTTCCTTCTCCTAGATGAGCTGACGAGCCGCATCTGGCCAAATGTGGGAAATTAGGTTTGCCGTTTCTGTCAGTTTCAGAAGTCACTCTAAACCAGTAAGTAGGTCAACTGTTTATTTACAAGACAAAACAGACACAAAGTGATGATAATGCCATTAATTTTAAGATAATTATGGGGTCTGGTCATCAGTTTGAGATTCTAAATTGGAGAAAAGTCAATTTTAATGGTATCAGAAATGATCTGACAAGTGCAGTTTGGGAGAGGCTGTTTTCTGGCAAAGGGATACTTGGTAAGTGGGAGGCCTTCAAACGTGAAATTTTGAGAGTACAAAACTTGTATGGCCCTGTCAGAATAAAAGACAAGGAGATACTGTAGGTTTAGAGAACCTTGATTTCGAGAGTTATTGATCCATGGTTTAGAAAGAAAGCAGCAGGTAGGATCAAATGAGGGAAGGAGTATAAGAAATCAGGAGGGCTAAAAGGAAGCATGAGATTGCTCTCCTCTGATAGACAACGTGAAGGAGAAGTTTAAGGGGCTCTACGGATACGTATGTTAAGAGCAAAAGGATTGCAAGGGACAAAACTGGTCCTCGAGTAGATCAGAGTGGTAATTTATGCATGGAGCCAAAAGAGATGGGGAAGACCTTGAATGGAGTTTTTGTATCTGTGTTTACTGGGGTGACAGACACATAGAAGTGAGGCAAAACAGCAGCGACATCACGGGCTGTATACAGATTACAGGGGAGGGAGATTTGACAGAGATATACAAAATTATGAGGGGTATAGATAGGGTAAATGTGTGCAGACATTTTTCCACTGAGAGGTCATGGGTTAAAGGTGAAAGGTGAAATGTTTAAGGGGAACATGAAGAGGAACTTCTTCATTCAGAGGGCAGTGAGGGTATTGGATACGCTGAGTGATTGATGCAGGCTCGTCTTCTACATTTAAGAGAAATTTAGGTACAAGGATGGGAAGGCTTTAGAGGGCTATAGTTTCTCTGCATTCAATGGAATTAGTCAGATTAATGGTTTGGCATGGATGAAATGTCACAAAGAGCCTGTTTCTGTTCTCTATGACTCTGTGTTTCTGTGCTTTATGACTCTGTGTTCCTGTGCTCTATGAATCTGTGTTCCTGTGCTCTATGACTCTGTGTTTCTGTTCTCTATGACTCTGTGTTCCTGTGCTCTATGACTCTGTGTTCCTGTGCTCTATGACTCTGTGTTTCTGTGCTCTATGACTCTGTGTTTCTGTTCTCTATGACTCTGTGTTCCTGTGCTCTATGACTCTGTGTTTCTGTGCTCTATGACTCTGTGTTTCTGTTCTCTATGACTCTGTGATTCTGTGCTCTATGACTCTGTGTTCCTGTACTCTATGACTCTGTGTTCCTGTGCTCTATGACTCTGTGTTTCTGTTCTCTCTGACTCCGTGTTTCTGTGCTCTATGATTCTGTGTTTCTGTGCTCTGTGACTCTGTGTTCCTGTGCTCTATGACTCTGTGTTTCTGTTCTCTATGACTCTGTGTTCCTGTTCTCTATGACTCTGTGTTTCTGTTCTCTATGACTCTGTGTTCCTGTGCTCTATGACTATGATTCTGTGCTCTATGACTCTGTGTTCCTGTGCTCTATGACTCTGTGTTTCTGTTCTCTCTGACTCCGTGTTTCTGTGCTCTATGATTCTGTGTTTCTGTGCTCTGTGACTCTGTGTTCCTGTGCTCTATGACTCTGTGTTTCTGTTCTCTATGACACTGTGTTACTGTGCTCTATGACTCTGTGTTTCTGTTCTCTATGACTCTGTGTTCCTGTTCTCTATGACTCTGTGTTTCTGTTCTCTATGACTCTGTGTTTCTGTGCTCTATGACTCTGTGTTCCTGTTCTCTATGACTCTGTTTCTGTTCTCAATGACTCTGTGTTCCTGTTCTCTATGACTCTGTGTTTCTGTGCTCTATGACTCTGTTTCTGTGCTCTAGGACTCTGTGTTTCTGTGCTCTATGACTCTGTGTTTCTGTTCTCTATGACTCTGTGTTCCTGTGCTCTATGACTCTGTGTTTCTGTGCTCTATGACTCTGTGTTCCTGTGCTCTATGACTCTGTGTTTCTGTTCTCTATGACTCTGTGTTCCTGTTCACTATGACTCTGTGTTTCTGTTCTCTATGACTCTGTGTTTCTGTTCTCTATGACTCTGTGTTTCTGTGCTCTATGACTCTGTGTTCCTGTGCTCTATGACTCTGTGTTTCTGTTCTCTATGACTCTGTGTTCCTGTTCTCTATGACTCTGTTTCTGTTCTCTATGACTCAGTGTTTCTGTGCTCTGTGACTCTGTGTTCCTGTGCTCTATGACTCTGTGTTTCTGTTCTCTATGACTCTGTGTTCCTGTGCTCTATGACTCTGTGTTCCTGTACTCTATGACTCTGTGTTTCTGTTCTCTATGACTCTCTGTTTCTGTTCTCTATGACTCTGTGTTTCTGTTCTCAATGACTCTGTGTTCCTGTACTCTATGACTCTGTGTTTCTGTTCTCTATGACTCTGTGTTCCTGTGCTCTATGACTATGATTCTGTGCTCTATGACTCTGTGTTCCTGTGCTCTATGACTCTGTGTTTCTGTTCTCTCTGACTCCGTGTTTCTGTGCTCTATGATTCTGTGTTTCTGTGCTCTGTGACTCTGTGTTCCTGTGCTCTATGACTCTGTGTTTCTGTTCTCTATGACACTGTGTTACTGTGCTCTATGACTCTGTGTTTCTGTTCTCTATGACTCTGTGTTCCTGTTCTCTATGACTCTGTGTTTCTGTTCTCTATGACTCTGTGTTTCTGTGCTCTATGACTCTGTGTTCCTGTTCTCTATGACTCTGTTTCTGTTCTCAATGACTCTGTGTTCCTGTTCTCTATGACTCTGTGTTTCTGTGCTCTATGACTCTGTTTCTGTGCTCTAGGACTCTGTGTTTCTGTGCTCTATGACTCTGTGTTTCTGTTCTCTATGACTCTGTGTTCCTGTGCTCTATGACTCTGTGTTTCTGTGCTCTATGACTCTGTGTTCCTGTGCTCTATGACTCTGTGTTTCTGTTCTCTATGACTCTGTGTTCCTGTTCTCTATGACTCTGTGTTTCTGTTCTCTATGACTCTGTGTTTCTGTTCTCTATGACTCTGTGTTTCTGTGCTCTATGACTCTGTGTTCCTGTGCTCTATGACTCTGTGTTTCTGTTCTCTATGACTCTGTGTTCCTGTTCTCTATGACTCTGTTTCTGTTCTCTATGACTCAGTGTTTCTGTGCTCTGTGACTCTGTGTTCCTGTGCTCTATGACTCTGTGTTTCTGTTCTCTATGACTCTGTGTTCCTGTGCTCTATGACTCTGTGTTCCTGTACTCTATGACTCTGTGTTTCTGTTCTCTATGACTCTCTGTTTCTGTTCTCTATGACTCTGTGTTTCTGTTCTCAATGACTCTGTGTTCCTGTACTCTATGACTCTGTGTTTCTGTTCTCTATGACTCTGTGTTCCTGTTCTCTATGACTCTGTTTCTGTTCTCTAGGACTCTGTGTTTCTGTTCTCTATGACTCTGTTTCTGTTCTCTATGACTCTGTGTTTCTGTTCTCAATGACTCTGTGCTCCTGTTCTCTATGACTGTGTTTCTGTGCTCTATGACTCTGTTTCTGTTCTCTAGGACCTGTGTTTCTATTCTCTATGACTCTGTGTTTCTGTTCTCTATGACTCTCTGTTTCTGTTCTCTATGACTCTGTGTTTCTGTTCTCAATGACTCTGTGTTTCTGTTCTCTATGACTCTGTGTTTCTGTGCTCTATGACTCTGTTTCTGTTCTCTAGGACCTGTGTTTCTGTTCTCTATCACTCAGTTTCTGTGCTCTATGACTCTGTGTTTCTATTCTCAATGACTCTGTGCTCCTGTTCTCTATGACTGTGTTTCTGTGCTCTATGACTCTGTTTCTGTTCTCTAGGACCTGTGTTTCTGTGCTCTATTACTCTGTGTTTTCTGTGCTCTATGACTCTGTGTTTTCTGTGCTCTATGACTCTGTGTTCCTGTGCTCTATGACTCTGTGTTTCTGTTCTCTATGACTCTGTGTTCCTGTACTCTATGACTCTGTGTTTCTGTTCTCTATGACTCTGTGTTCCTGTTCTCTATGACTCTGTGTTTCTGTTCTCTATGACTCTGTGTTCCTGTTCTCTATGACTCTGTTTCTGTTCTCTATGACTCTGTGTTTCTGTTCTCAATGACTCTGTGCTCCTGTTCTCTATGACTGTTTCTGTGCTCTATGACTCTGTTTCTGTTCTCTAGGACCTGTGTTTCTGTTCTCTATCACTCAGTTTCTGTGCTCTATGACTCTGTGTTTCTGTTCTCTATGACTCTGTGTTCCTGTACTCTATGACTCTGTGTTTCTGTTCTCTATGACTCTGTGTTCCTGTGCTCTATGACTCTGTGTTCCTGTGCTCTATGACTCTGTGTTTCTGTGCTCTGTGATTCTGTGTTTCTGTGCTCTATGACTCTGTGTTTCTGTTCTCTATGACTGTGTGTTTCTGTTCTCTATGTCTCTGTTTTTCTGTTCTCTATGACTGTGTTTCTGTTCTCTATGACTCTGTTTCTGTTCTCTAGAACTCTGTTTCTGTTCTCAATGACTCTGTGTTCCTGTTCTCTATGACTCTGTGTTTCTGTGCTCTATGACTCTGTGTTTCTGTTCTCTATGATTCTGTGTTCCTGTGCTCTATGACTCTTTTCTGTGCTCTATGACTCTGTGTTTCTGTGCTCTATGACTCTGTGTTTTCTGTGCTCTATGACTCTGTGTTCCTGTGCTCTATGACTCTGTGTTTCTGTTCTCTATGACTCTGTGTTTCAGTTCTCTATGACTCTGTGTTTCTGTTCTCTATGACTTTGTGTTTCTGTTCTCTATGATTCTGTGTTCCTGTGCTCTATGACTCTGTGTTTCTGTGCTCTATGATTCTGTGTTCCTGTGCTCTATGACTCTGTGTTTCTGTGCTCTATGACTCTGTGTTTCTGTTCTCTATGATTCTGTGTTCCTGTGCTCTATGACTCTGTGTTTCTGTGCTCTATGACTCTGTGTTTCTGTGCTCTATGACTCTGTGTTTTCTGTGCTCTATGACTCTGTGTTTCTGTGCTCTATGATTCTGTGTTCCTGTTCTCTATGACTCTGTGTTTCTGTGCTCTATGACTCTGTGTTTCTGTTCTCTATGATTCTGTGTTCCTGTGCTCTATGACTCTGTGTTTCTGTACTCTATGACTCTGTGTTTCTGTGCTCTGTGATTCTGTGTTTCTGTGCTCTATGACTCTGTGTTTCTGTTCTCTATGACTGTGTGTTTCTGTTCTCTATGTCTCTGTTTTTCTGTTCTCTATGACTGTGTTTCTGTTCTCTATGACTCTGTGTTTCTGTTCTCTATGACTGTGTGTTTCTGTTCTCTATGTCTCTGTTTTTCTGTTCTCTATGACTCTGTGTTTCTGTTCTCTACGACTCTGTGTTTCTGTCCTCTATGACACTGTGTTCCTGTACTCTATAACTTTGTGTTTCTGTTCTTTATGTCTCTGTTTTTCTGTTCTCTATGACTCTGTGTTTCTGTTCTCTACGACTCCTTGTTTCTGTCCTCTATGACACTGTGTTCCTGTACTCTATGACTCTGTGTTTCTGTGCTCTACGACTCTGTATTTCTGTTCTCTATGACTCTGTTTCTGTGTTCAATGACTCTGTGTTTCTGTTCTCTATGACTCTGTGTTTTCTGTGCTCTATGACTCTGTGTTTTCTGTGCTCTATGACTCTGTGTTCCTGTGCTCTATGACTCTGTGTTTCTGTTCTCTATGACTCTGTGTTCCTGTACTCTATGACTCTGTGTTTCTGTTCTCTATGACTCTGTGTTCCTGTTCTCTATGACTCTGTGTTTCTGTTCTCTATGACTCTGTGTTCCTGTTCTCTATGACTCTGTTTCTGTTCTCTATGACTCTGTGTTTCTGTTCTCAATGACTCTGTGCTCCTGTTCTCTATGACTGTGTTTCTGTGCTCTATGACTCTGTTTCTGTTCTCTAGGACCTGTGTTTCTGTTCTCTATCACTCAGTTTCTGTGCTCTATGACTCTGTGTTTCTGTACTCTATGACTCTGTGTTTCTGTTCTCTATGACTCTGTGTTCCTGTGCTCTATAACTCTGTGTTCCTGTGCTCTATGACTCTGTGTTTCTGTGCTCTATGACTCTGTGTTTCTGTTCTCTATGACTCTGTGTTCCTGTGCTCTATGACTCTGTGTTCCTGTTCTCTATGACTCTGTGTTTCTGTGCTCTATGACTCTGTGTTTCTGTGCTCTATGACTCTGTGTTTTCTGTGCTCTATGACTCTGTGTTCCTGTGCTCTATGACTCTGTGTTTCTGTTCTCTATGACTCTGTGTTTCTGTTCTCTATGACTCCGTTTTTCTGTCCTCTATGACTCTGTGTTTCTGTTCTCTATGACTCTGTGTTTCTGTTCTCTATGACTTTGTGTTTCTGTACTCTATGATTCTGTGTTTCTGTGCTCTATGACTCTGTGTTTCTGTTCTCTATGACTGTGTGTTTCTGTTCTCTATGTCTCTGTTTTTCTGTTCTCTATGACTGTGTTTCTGTTCTCTATGACTCTGTGTTTCTGTTCTCTATGTCTCTGTTTTTCTGTTCTCTATGACTCTGTGTTTCTGTTCTCTACGACTTTGTGTTTCTGTCCTCTATGACACTGTGTTCCTGTACTCTATGACTTTGTGTTTCTGTTCTTTATGTCTCTGTTTTTCTGTTCTCTATGACTCTGTGTTTCTGTTCTCTACGACTCCTTGTTTCTGTCCTCTATGACACTGTGTTCCTGTACTCTATGTCTCTGTGTTTCTGTGCTCTACGACTCTGTACTTCTGTTCTCTATGACTCTGTGCTCCTGTTCTCTATGACTGTGTTTCTGTGCTCTATGACTCTGTTTCTGTTCTCTAGGACCTGTGTTTCTGTTCTCTATCACTCAGTTTCTGTTCTCTACGACTCTGTGTTTCTGTCCTCTATGACACTGTGTTCCTGTACTCTATAACTTTGTGTTTCTGTTCTTTATGTCTCTGTTTTTCTGTTCTCTATGACTCTGTGTTTCTGTTCTCTACGACTCCTTGTTTCTGTCCTCTATGACACTGTGTTCCTGTACTCTACGACTCTGTGTTTCTGTGCTCTACGACTCTGTATTTCTGTTCTCTATGACTCTGTTTCTGTGTTCAATGACTCTGTGTTTCTGTTCTCTATGACTCTGTGTTTTCTGTGCTCTATGACTCTGTGTTTTCTGTGCTCTATGACTCTGTGTTCCTGTGCTCTATGACTCTGTGTTTCTGTTCTCTATGACTCTGTGTTCCTGTACTCTATGACTCTGTGTTTCTGTTCTCTATGACTCTGTGTTCCTGTTCTCTATGACTCTGTGTTTCTGTTCTCTATGACTCTGTGTTCCTGTTCTCTATGACTCTGTTTCTGTTCTCTATGACTCTGTGTTTCTGTTCTCAATGACTCTGTGCTCCTGTTCTCTATGACTGTGTTTCTGTGCTCTATGACTCTGTTTCTGTTCTCTAGGACCTGTGTTTCTGTTCTCTATCACTCAGTTTCTGTGCTCTATGACTCTGTGTTTCTGTTCTCTATGACTCTGTGTTCCTGTACTCTATGACTCTGTGTTTCTGTTCTCTATGACTCTGTGTTCCTGTGCTCTATAACTCTGTGTTCCTGTGCTCTATGACTCTGTGTTTCTGTGCTCTATGACTCTGTGTTTCTGTTCTCTATGACTCTGTGTTCCTGTGCTCTATGACTCTGTGTTCCTGTTCTCTATGACTCTGTGTTTCTGTGCTCTATGACTCTGTGTTTCTGTGCTCTATGACTCTGTGTTTTCTGTGCTCTATGACTCTGTGTTCCTGTGCTCTATGACTCTGTGTTTCTGTTCTCTATGACTCTGTGTTTCTGTTCTCTATGACTCCGTTTTTCTGTCCTCTATGACTCTGTGTTTCTGTTCTCTATGACTCTGTGTTTCTGTTCTCTATGACTTTGTGTTTCTGTACTCTATGATTCTGTGTTTCTGTGCTCTATGACTCTGTGTTTCTGTTCTCTATGACTGTGTGTTTCTGTTCTCTATGTCTCTGTTTTTCTGTTCTCTATGACTGTGTTTCTGTTCTCTATGACTCTGTGTTTCTGTTCTCTATGTCTCTGTTTTTCTGTTCTCTATGACTCTGTGTTTCTGTTCTCTACGACTTTGTGTTTCTGTCCTCTATGACACTGTGTTCCTGTACTCTATGACTTTGTGTTTCTGTTCTTTATGTCTCTGTTTTTCTGTTCTCTATGACTCTGTGTTTCTGTTCTCTACGACTCCTTGTTTCTGTCCTCTATGACACTGTGTTCCTGTACTCTATGTCTCTGTGTTTCTGTGCTCTACGACTCTGTACTTCTGTTCTCTATGACTCTGTGCTCCTGTTCTCTATGACTGTGTTTCTGTGCTCTATGACTCTGTTTCTGTTCTCTAGGACCTGTGTTTCTGTTCTCTATCACTCAGTTTCTGTGCTCTATGACTCTGTGTTTCTGTTCTCTACGACTCTGTGTTTCTGTCCTCTATGACACTGTGTTCCTGTACTCTATAACTTTGTGTTTCTGTTCTTTATGTCTCTGTTTTTCTGTTCTCTATGACTCTGTGTTTCTGTTCTCTACGACTCCTTGTTTCTGTCCTCTATGACACTGTGTTCCTGTACTCTATGACTCTGTGTTTCTGTGCTCTACGACTCTGTATTTCTGTTCTCTATGACTCTGTTTCTGTGTTCAATGACTCTGTGTTTCTGTTCTCTATGACTCTGTGTTTTCTGTGCTCTATGACTCTGTGTTTTCTGTGCTCTATGACTCTGTGTTCCTGTGCTCTATGACTCTGTGTTTCTGTTCTCTATGACTCTGTGTTCCTGTACTCTATGACTCTGTGTTTCTGTTCTCTATGACTCTGTGTTCCTGTTCTCTATGACTCTGTGTTTCTGTTCTCTATGACTCTGTGTTCCTGTTCTCTATGACTCTGTTTCTGTTCTCTATGACTCTGTGTTTCTGTTCTCAATGACTCTGTGCTCCTGTTCTCTATGACTGTGTTTCTGTGCTCTATGACTCTGTTTCTGTTCTCTAGGACCTGTGTTTCTGTTCTCTATCACTCAGTTTCTGTGCTCTATGACTCTGTGTTTCTGTTCTCTATGACTCTGTGTTCCTGTACTCTATGACTCTGTGTTTCTGTTCTCTATGACTCTGTGTTCCTGTGCTCTATAACTCTGTGTTCCTGTGCTCTATGACTCTGTGTTTCTGTGCTCTATGACTCTGTGTTTCTGTTCTCTATGACTCTGTGTTCCTGTGCTCTATGACTCTGTGTTCCTGTTCTCTATGACTCTGTGTTTCTGTGCTCTATGACTCTGTGTTTCTGTGCTCTATGACTCTGTGTTTTCTGTGCTCTATGACTCTGTGTTCCTGTGCTCTATGACTCTGTGTTTCTGTTCTCTATGACTCTGTGTTTCTGTTCTCTATGACTCCGTTTTTCTGTCCTCTATGACTCTGTGTTTCTGTTCTCTATGACTCTGTGTTTCTGTTCTCTATGACTTTGTGTTTCTGTACTCTATGATTCTGTGTTTCTGTGCTCTATGACTCTGTGTTTCTGTTCTCTATGACTGTGTGTTTCTGTTCTCTATGTCTCTGTTTTTCTGTTCTCTATGACTGTGTTTCTGTTCTCTATGACTCTGTGTTTCTGTTCTCTATGTCTCTGTTTTTCTGTTCTCTATGACTCTGTGTTTCTGTTCTCTACGACTTTGTGTTTCTGTCCTCTATGACACTGTGTTCCTGTACTCTATGACTTTGTGTTTCTGTTCTTTATGTCTCTGTTTTTCTGTTCTCTATGACTCTGTGTTTCTGTTCTCTACGACTCCTTGTTTCTGTCCTCTATGACACTGTGTTCCTGTACTCTATGTCTCTGTGTTTCTGTGCTCTACGACTCTGTACTTCTGTTCTCTATGACTCTGTGCTCCTGTTCTCTATGACTGTGTTTCTGTGCTCTATGACTCTGTTTCTGTTCTCTAGGACCTGTGTTTCTGTTCTCTATCACTCAGTTTCTGTGCTCTATGACTCTGTGTTTCTGTTCTCTATGACTCTGTGTTCCTGTACTCTATGACTCTGTGTTTCTGTTCTCTATGTCTCTGTGTTCCTGTGCTCTATAACTCTGTGTTCCTGTGCTCTATGACTCTGTGTTTCTGTGCTCTATGACTCTGTGTTTCTGTTCTCTATGACTCTGTGTTCCTGTGCTCTATGACTCTGTGTTCCTGTTCTCTATGACTCTGTGTTTCTGTGCTCTATGACTCTGTGTTTCTGTGCTCTATGACTCTGTGTTTTCTGTGCTCTATGACTCTGTGTTCCTGTGCTCTATGACTCTGTGTTTCTGTTCTCTATGACTCTGTGTTTCTGTTCTCTATGACTCCGTTTTTCTGTCCTCTATGACTCTGTGTTTCTGTTCTCTATGACTCTGTGTTTCTGTTCTCTATGACTTTGTGTTTCTGTACTCTATGATTCTGTGTTTCTGTGCTCTATGACTCTGTGTTTCTGTTCTCTATGACTGTGTGTTTCTGTTCTCTATGTCTCTGTTTTTCTGTTCTCTATGACTGTGTTTCTGTTCTCTATGACTCTGTGTTTCTGTTCTCTATGTCTCTGTTTTTCTGTTCTCTATGACTCTGTGTTTCTGTTCTCTACGACTTTGTGTTTCTGTCCTCTATGACACTGTGTTCCTGTACTCTATGACTTTGTGTTTCTGTTCTTTATGTCTCTGTTTTTCTGTTCTCTATGACTCTGTGTTTCTGTTCTCTACGACTCCTTGTTTCTGTCCTCTATGACACTGTGTTCCTGTACTCTATGACTCTGTGTTTCTGTGCTCTACGACTCTGTACTTCTGTTCTCTATGACTCTGTGCTCCTGTTCTCTATGACTGTGTTTCTGTGTTCAATGACTCTGTGTTTCTGTTCTCTATGACTCTGTGTTTCTGTGCTCTACGACTCTGTGTTTCTGTGCTCTATGACACTGTGTTCCTGTACTCTATGACTCTGTGTTTCTGTTCTCTATGACTCTGTTTTTCTGTTCTCTATGACTGTGCACCACGGACAGCATTCTAATCGACTGCATCTTCACCTGCTACGGAAAGGCCACTGACAGGATCGGAAAAAGCTGCAGAAAGTTGTAAACTCAGCAGTCACTCAACGTTGAGGACACCTTCGAAAGGCGATACCTCAGGAAAGCAGCACCCATGACTGAAGGGCCCCATCGCCCTCTTCTCATTGCTACCATTGAGGTGGAGGTACAGAAGCCCGAAGACACTCACTCAATGTTTTAGAAACCGCTTCTTCCCCTCCACCTTCAGATTTCTGAAGATTCCACAAACTCATGAACACTACCGTAGTATTTTGCTCTCTTTTTACACTAACTTTTAAAATATTTCTTGTTGTAACTTAGAATTTTTATATCTTGCAAAGTACCACTGCTGCAAAACTACAGATTCCTTGACATTTGTTTGCTCCGCCATTTCATCATGGCTCATCCATTTCGCTTCAGCCCCAATTTCATGTGTTACACCTCGTCAAATGCCTTCTGAAAATCCAGGTACACTACATCCTCTTTTGTCCATCCTGCTTGTTAATTATTCCAACAGATTTCTCAAGCAAAGTTTTCCCTGACTTCAGCTTATGTTATCCTGTGCCTCCAAATACCCCAAAACCACATCCTTAACAATCGACTCCAACAACTTCCCAACCACCGAGGTCAGACTGACTAGCCTGTAATTTCCTTTCTTCTGCCTCTCTCCCTTCTTGAAGAGTGGAGTGACATTTGCAATTTTACAGTCCTCTGGAACCATGCCAGGATCTATGGATTCTTGAAAGATCACGACTGTTACTTCAACAATCTCTCCAGCCACCTCTTTTCAGAACTCTGGTCTGTACACAATCTGGTTTAGGTAATTATCTACCTTTAGACCTTTCAGTTTCCCAAGAACCTTCCTCCCTAGTAATAGCAACCTTACGCATTTCTTCCCCCATGACCCTCTTGAACTTCTGACATTCTGCCTAATGCAAAATACTTAATCAGTTAGTCTACCATTTCCTTGTCCCCCATAGCTATCTCTCCAGCTAGCATCGTTTTTATCTACACTCACTTCTCTTTTACTCTTTATATATCTGAAGAAACGTTTGATATCCTCTTTAATATTATTGGCTAGCTTACCTTTGTATTCCATCTATTGCCTCTTTAGGACTTCTTTAGTTGTTGTCTGTTGGTTTTTAAAAGCTTCCCAATACTTTAACTTCCATCTGGTCTTTGCTCTATTATAAGCCCTCTCTTTGACTTTGATTTTCCTTGTCAGCCATGGCTTAAGTTTATTTGAGAATGGAGAAATTTATGGGAAGGCTTACGTTACACCTTGTGGTGTTGCTTGCCCAAGCCACTGATGTTCTGTTGGAATTCTTATGAATAATCTCCAGTTGCTGTCTCTGCTTGTAGACACGGGGTTTAGATGAGATTCAGATGATTTAGTCAGTTGTTAGGGTGAACAGGTGAACCATTTCCTCTGGGTCAGGGAGGGGGCAGTGTGGTATTATCCCAGGTAGGATTGAAGCCTGGGTCAGGGAGGGGGCAGTGTGGTATTGTCCAGGTAGGATTGAAGCCTGGGTCAGGGAGGGGGCAGTGTGATATTGTCCAGGAAGGATTCAAGCCTGGTGCAGGGAGGGGGCAGTGTGATATTATCCCAGGAAGGATTGAAGCCTGGGTCAGGGAGGGGTCAGTGTGGTATTGTCCAGGTAGGATTGAAGCCTGGGTCAGGGAGGGGTCAGTGTGGTATTGTCCCAGGAAGGATTCAAGCCTGGGTCAGGGAGGGGGCAGTATGGTATTGTCCAGGTAGGATTGAAGCCTGGGTCAGGGAGGGGGCAGTGTGGTATTGTCCAGGTAGGATTGAAGCCTGGGTCAGGGAGGGGGCAGTGTGGTATTGTCCAGGTAGGATTGAAGCCTGGGTCAGGGAGGGGTCAGTGTGATATTATCCCAGGAAGGATTGAAGCCTGGTACAGGGAGGGGGCAGTGGTATTGTCCAGGTAGGATTCAAGCCTGGGTCAGGGAGGGGTCAGTGTGGTATTATCCCAGGAAGGATTCAAGCCTGGGGCAGGGAGGGGGCAGTGTGGTATTGTCCAGGTAGGATTGAAGCCTGGGTCAGGGAGGGGGCAGTGTGGTATTGTTCCAGGAAGGATTGAAGCCTGGGTCAGGGAGGGGTCAGTGTGGTATTGTCCAGGTAGGATTCAAGCCTGGGTCAGTGAGGGGTCAGTGTGGTATTGTCCAGGTAGGATTGAAGCCTGGGTTAGGGAGGGGTCAGTGTGGTATTGTTCCAGGAAGGATTGAAGCCTGGGTCAGGGAGGGGTCAGTGTGGTATTGTCCAGGAAGGATTCATCCTTGTAAAGGGACACTTAGACAAAGACAGGCAGAAATTGGTAATTCTCACCACTCCCAAAAACTTTGGGATGCAGACTAGAACCAATAAATGCATATCCTCCCTGTGGAATGTGTAGGTTTTCTCCAGGTGCTCTGGTTTCCTCGCAGAGTTGAAATATGTACCAGTTGGTAGGTTAATTACTGATCATAAGTTGTCCTGTGATTGGCCTAGGGTTACAGGCGGCATGCCTCAAAGGGCTGAAGGGCCTGTTCCACACTGTGCCTCTAAATAAATAAATCTAAAATAAATAAACCTTTTATATAAAACAGGGAACATTTGATGGATCAGACAGAGATTTGTGGAGAGGAAGTTACAGGTGGATAATCATTCATTAGAAATCCCCAGCACCTTCTGTTTTCACTTCAGCTCTCCAGCAGCCAGAGTATTTCCCCTTTGACTGGTAAATTGGCAAATTGTTTTACTATTGTCACCTGTACTGAGACAGTGAAACACCCGTCATGCATACTATTGATGCAGATCAGATTATTACCCAGTGCACTGAGGTAGAACAAGGTAAAACAATGCCAGAATGCAGGATATGGAGCTACAGGTTCAGAGAGTGCAGGCAGGCAATACTGTGTCAGACCCTAACAAGGTAGACGGTGAGGTTGAGAGTCCGCCTTATTATCCGAGAGAACCATTCAACAGTCTTGTAACAGTGGGACAGAAGCTGCGAGTATGTGCTTTCATATCTCTGGCAGCTGGGGAGAGGAGCAGAGAGACTGACCAAGTCTCTCATTCTGCTGGCTTCTTTACCGAGACAGCACGTGTAGACAGAGTCTACACAGGGGAGGCTGATCCGCCTGGTGCGTCTACAACTCTGCGCAGGTAATTTTCTGCTGGAGAAGAGATAATGAAGTTACAGGGCAATAGAATGGGGCAAAATGCCAGAGTTGTTGCCCAATATGACCAGCGCAAAGCTCCACCAGACTCACTCAGCAGATCCATTCTCAGCTCATGATGTTAAATGTCCCAGAAACCACAATGGAATTTGTAGAAATTAACGTGTGCTTAATTACTTACAGTCATGAATTAGAGATAGTGCCGTGACTCACTTTTCTGTAGATTTTAGATAGAAGGAATGACAGTCAATCAAAGGTCACTAAATTAACATTTGAAACAATGAGCATTCACTTCAAAGATTATCCTTGGAATGATACATTCATTGAGTTTGTACAGCACAGCAAAAGGCCTTTTGGCCCATTGGCTCCATGCTGATCTACTTCACCCATTTAATAGACAATAGACAATAGGTGCAGAAGTAGACCATTCGGCCCTTCGAGCCTGCACCGCCATTCTGAGATCATGGCTGATCAACTACTATCAATACCCGGTTCCTGCCTTGTCCCCATATCCCTTGATTCCCCTATCCATAAGATGCCTATCTAGCTCCTTCTTGAAACCATTCAGAGAATTGGCCTCCACTGCCTTCTGAGGCAGTGCATTCCAGACCCCCACAACTCTCTGGGAGAAGAAGTTTTTCCTTAACCCTGTCCTAAATGACCTACCCCTTATTCTCAAACCATGCCCTCTGGTACTGGACTCTCCCAGCATCTGGAACATATTTCCTGCCTCTATCTTGTCCAATCCCTTAATAATCTTATATGTTGCAATCAGATCCCCTCTCAATCTCCTTAATTCCAGTGTGTACAAGCCCAGTCTCTCTAACCTCTCTGCGTAAGACAGTCCGGACATCCCAGGAATTAACCTTGTGAATCTACGCTGCACTTCCTCTACAGCCAGGATGTCCTTCCTTAACCCTGGAGACCAAAACTGTACACAATACTCCAGGTGTAGTCTCACCAGGGCCTGCATCACCAAATTTGCTGATGTTATTCTCAATGCCTTCATCTAAATTGCTGATGTAAATTGTAAACAGCTGTGGTCCCAATACTGAGCCCTGTGGCACCCCACTAGTCACCACCTGCCATTCCGAGAAACACCCATTCACCGCTACCCTTTGCTTTCTATCTGCCAACCAGTTTTCTATCCATGTCAATATCTTCCCCACAATGCCATGAGCTCTGATTTTACCCACCAATCTCCTATGTGGGACCTTATCAAATGCCTTCTGAAAATCGAGGTACACTACATCCACTGGATCTCCCTTGTCTAACTTCCTGGTTACATCCTCGAAAAACTCCAAGAGATTAGTCAAGCATGATTTGCCCTTGGTAAATCCATGCTGGCTCGGCCCAATCCTATCACTGCTATCTAGATATGCCACTATTTCATCTTTAATAATGGACTCTAGCATCTTCCCCACTACTGATGTTAGGCTGACAGGACAATAGTTCTCTGTTTTCTCCCTCCCTCCTTTCTTAAAAAGTGGGATAACATTAGCCATTCTCCAATCCTCAGGAACTGATCCTGAATCTAAGGATTTATACTAATTTATACTAATCCCATTTCCCTACACCAGGTAAATGTCCGCCCATGGCTTGTCTACTTAAGTAGCTGTCTAAGTATCTCTTAAATGGCGTGATTGTATCAGGCTCCACCAGCTCCTTTGGCAGTGTATATCAACAACTCACTCTGTAAAAAACATTCCCTACAGATCACCATGAAAACTCACTCCCCTCACCTTGAACCCATAGCTTCCTGTTCTTGATGATCCTATCATTGGAAAGCATTTCTGACCATCCACTCAGTGTCAGGCGCATGTAACCCCCTCCCCACAGTCTCCACCCAGCTAATATGCTTCACCTGACATTCATAACAGACTCATCACCTGCAGCCTATTAAACCCCAAATCTCATTCATGGTCCTTGTTCAGTCATCAAACCAACCAGCTGCTCCTAGTTTCTGTTCTCTCTTGGTCTGTAGCCCCTTGTGGTTTGTTATTTTGCGGTCTATTATTAAAGTTATCATTCACCGCTGAATTATCTCTGCTGTTCTGCTTTTGGGTCAAACCTCCACTACATTTCCTGGCACTCTGTCTATGCTTCTTGTAATTTTGTACAGCCCACCTCTCAGTCTCCTTTGCTCCAGAGAAAACAAGCTGAGCTTATCCAATCTCTTCCCTTAAGTAAAATCCAGGCAACGTCCTGGTGCATCTCCTCTGCACTCTGTCCAGTGCGATCATGTCCATCTTGCCATCATTGGCTTCTTCTGGAGCTATGCCAACATTCAAAGCCTGAAGTTTGGTTCATCAGAATTTGGAAGTGTAAGTCCAATGGCTGAAGTCCTGAGCCTATGAATCTCAAGACCATTGAGGAAGTCATAGACCCATTGTCCTCGAGTTTACTGGAGACCTGGGGTTGGAGGGAGGAAATATTTTTGCTGTTGTTTCGTTGCATGGCGTGCTCTGTGTTGTTACATTCAGTTTTACTCCACTGAACATTGTGAGCATGTCGCCAGAATACGTGGTAATACTTGTGGGCTGCCCCCACTACATCTTTGACTGTGTTGGTTGTTAATGCAAACGACACATTACAGTGTATGCTTCCATGTATTCGTGATCAACTTTAATCTGAATTCTTGAGCCTACAGCACTAAAGTGGCCATAAACTCATTTCTGTTTGTTTGAGTTTGTTCTGCTTAACATTTCTTTCATTAGAGTAATGACTAGGCCAATAAAAACTAATTAATTGGTTTCAAGGTACTTGGAGAGTTAGAAGGTCCGGATACATTTTAAAACATACACGTTGTTGTGTTCTGCTGAACGTTGTGGGCTTGCTTTGCCGGAGTCAATGTGTGGTGACACTTGCGGGCTGCTTCCAGCACATCCTCAGGTTGTGTTGGTTGTTAACGCAAATGACGCATTTCACTGAATGTTTCGACGTAGATGTGATAAACAAATCGATTTGAGAACTGTACATAATACTCCAACTGTGGTCTAAACAGTGTTTTGTAAATTTGCTGCATAACCTCTCAGTTTATGTATTTTTGTCCTAACCTATTTGAAGTGCAAACTTTGAAGTAAATTTATTATAATATGCTACCCTGAGATTGATGAATTCAGCCATTCACAGTAGAACAAAGAAACACAATAGAATCAATGAAAATACACACAAAAATGGACAAGCCATCAATATGCAAAAGAAAGACAAACTACAAGTACAAAAATAAGATAATAATGGTTTTAAATGAATGAATGAATAAATAAATAAATAATTCGGAGGACATGAGAAGTAGAGTCCTTGAAAGTGAATCTATGGGTTGTGCCATCAGGTCAGTGATGGGGTGAGTGAAGTAATTCCCTCCGGTCAAGAACCTGATGGTTGAGGGGTAATAACTGTTCCTGAACCTGGTGGTGTGGGACCTAAGTCTGCTATGTTTCCTTCCCAATGATAGCAGTGAGAAGAGAGCATGGCCTGGATGATGGGGGTCCTTACTAATGGATACTTTCTTGTGGCAGCAATCTTTGTAGATGTAAGCAGGGCTTTACTTATGATAATCCTATGAAGACAAGCAGACCATTTGTCTTCTTCAGTTACTTTCAGGGAACTGAAACATACTTTAGCACTCTCTCATTTATGGTGTAAGCCCTATCCTTAATGAACAACCCAGAATGAATCACCTTCCACTTGTCGGAATTAAGCAAATTTCGCGACAGTTGTAAGTGATAATAAGCCAGAGTCTGCTTCTAAAATGCCCCCTATCAACTTTCCACCTGATCGGTATACTGCTGTAGGCTTGGACAACCTTCATCGTCATCCTCAACACCATCAGCATGTCATCCACAATTTCCTGTTGCCTTGATCGGCCAGTGTGGTTTTTAATTAAATGTGAGGTTCATTTCCAACATTCTAATGTTGTTCTGTAACACATTAAGTGGTTTTGTGGAGAATTCTTGGTCCAGTCTAGTTCCAAGAATTAATTTCAATTCCTCTCCAGCAGAGAAGGCTTCAAATGACAGCCGCCCAGAATTCTGAAAGGTGTGAATTTCCAAATGACCTTCCTCCGTTGTGTCCAACAGAGTCTGGCATTTACAAAAGTGAAGACTGAGCAACAAATTGCTATCTCTCCGAGACCCCAGAGACAGGTTTGAATGCAATAATTCACCCAAAATGTACATAATCACTCCCCTGGATGCTTGATTTACTGAGAATCTCCCTACCCAGACAGAGGAACTGGATTCACTGTGACAACGGTACAAGCTTGCAGAGGGATCTGGACCAGCTGGGCAAATGGCAGATGGAATTTAATGCAAACAAGTGTGTGGTGTTGGGCTCTGGGAGGCCAACCGGGGTAAGGCAGACACAGTGAGTGGTTGGGCACTGAAGGATGTTGGAATGCAGGTCAAGAATTCCCTGAAAATGCCAACATCGGTAGACAGGGTTGTAAACAAAGCTTCTGGCACATAAATCATCATTATGTGACGTAGGTGACATGGTCTTTGACCATGATTGTCCTTGGCAATTTTCTTTATACAGGAGTGGTTTGCCATTGCCTTCTTCTGGGCAGTGTCTTTACAAGATGATTGATCCCAGACATTGGTGGAGGCAGATACACTAGTGAAGTTTAAGAGACTACTAGACAGGTGTATGGAGGAATTTAAGGTGGGGGGTTATATGGGAGGCAGGGTTAGAGGGTCGGCACAACATTGTGGGCCGAAGGGCCTGTACTGTGCTGTACTATTCTACGTTCTATGTTATATATCAATACTCTTCAGAGATTGTCTGCCTGGAGTCAGTGGTTGCATAACCAGGACTTGTAATACGCACCAGCTGTTCATACGACCATCCACCTCCTTCCATGACTTCAAGTGATCCCGATCATGGGGCTAAGCAGGAGCTACACCATGCCCAAGGCTAGCGGAGGGAAGGAGCGCCTTACACCTCCTTTGGTTGAGACGTATCCCCACCCTGCCATGCAATTAGCACATTTGGTCCTCATAAAGCAAAATATTGATAGGAGCTGGGATGTTGTATTGAAGCTGTGTAAGGTGCTGGTGAGGCCTAATTTGGAGTATTGTGCATTTCTGGTCACCTACCTGCAGGAAACATATCAATAAGACTGAAAGAGTGCAGAGACGTCTCCCCTCTCCCCTCCCCTTTTCCCAACCAGGATTCCCCTCTCCCTGCCTCCTTCCCACTCTCAGTCCACAATGGAGACCCATATCAGAATCAGGTTTATCATCACTCACACGCCATGAAATTATTTTTTGTGTGGCAACAGCACAGTGCAATACATAAAATAGCTACATTATTGTGCAAAGGTCTTAGGCACTCTCGCTATATACAATATGTGCATGGTACTGTGTACAATATTATGAGGGGTATGGAGAGGGTAAATACAAACAGGCTTTTCCCCTCAGGTTGAGTGAGACTAGATCTAGGGTGAAAGGTGAAAGATTTAAGGCGGATCTGAAGGTGAACTTCTTCACTCAGAGGGTGGTAGGAATGCAGAACAGGCTGAGAGGGGAACTGCTGGATTCAGGTTTGAAGAAGTCTCGTATGAGAGAGGAAAGGAGGAACGTGGCCCAGGTGCAGATAGGTGGGACTGGGCAGAAGAGCAGGATGGTAGGACTAGATGGGCTGAATGGCTTGCTTCTGTGCTGTAGTGCTCATTGACCCTATGACCCCCACCATCCAGGCCATGTTCTCTTCTCACTGCGGCCATTGGGAAGGAGGTGCAGGAGCCTCAGGTCCCACACCAGTAGGTTCAGGTACAGTTACGACCCTTCAACCATCAGGCTCCAGAACCAGTGCAGATCAATTCACTCACCTCAAAGTACGTTTATTATCAAAGCATGTGCACATACATGATACAACCTTGAGACTCATCTCCCTACAGGCAGGAAACCCTGACAAACCCATCAAAAAAAAAGACCAATGAACACCCAATGCGCAGAGGGAGAAAAAAACACAAATCGTGCAAACAATAAAAACAATGGCAGATTAAGAATGAAAGTGAATCCTGAGACATGAAGCCCGAGCAGCCAGAACAGGCCCATAGCCTCAGAACAAGCCTGACCCTGCCTGTTCAATCCACCTGGCCACACATTTCAATATGAGGTTGTTCCTCATTCTACCACCCAGGCCTTATCGCTTTGTAACACTCTGGGTTCGGACCCTGTGCAACATTTCAGCCAGTGCTCAACATTTCAAAATCAGCCTGGCACTCAGATCAATCAGACCTCGCCCGTGGTTAAGGTGGATGGACTCTGAAATTCCTCTGCTTTGCACAACCTGACTCCGACTCAAACACGTCACAAACTCACTCTGACCACGTCTTCTCGAACATGTCACTACCTCACTCTGACCACGTCTCCTCGAACACGTCTCGACCTCACTCTGACCACGTCTCCTCAAACATGTCTACACCTCACTCTGACCACGTCTCCTCGAACATGTCTCATCATTACTCTGACCACGTCTCCTCGAACATGTCTCGACCTCACATTAACCTCGTCTCCTCAAACATGTCTCGACCTCACTCTGACCACGTCTCCTCGAACATGTCTCCACCTCACTCTGACCACGTCTCCTCGAACATGTCTCTACCTCACTCTGACCACATCTCCACGAACATGTCTCGACCTCACTCTGACCACGTCTCCTCAAACATGTCTCCACCTCACATTAACCACGTCTCCTCGAACATGTCTCCACCTCACTCTGACCACGTCTGCTGGAACATGTCTCCACCTCACATTAACCACGACTCCTCGAACATGTCTCCACCTCACATTAACCATGTCTCCTCGAACATGTCTCGACCTCACTCTGACCACGTCTCCTCGAACATGTCTACACCTCACTCTGACCACGTCTCCTCGAACATGTCTCAACCTCACTCTGACCACGTCTCCTCGAACACGTCTCTACCTCACTATGACCACGTCTCCTCGAACATGTCTCAACCTCACTCTGACCACGTCTCCTCGAACAAGTCTCAACCTCACTCTGACCACGTCTCCTCGATCATGTATCGACCTCACTCTGACCACGTCTCCTCGAACATGTCTCAACCTCACTATGACCACGTCTCCTCGAACATGTCTCCACCTCACTCTGACCACGTCTCCTCGAACATGTCTCGACCTCACTATAACCACGTCTCCTCGAACATGTCTCGACCTCACTATAACCACGTCTCCTCGAACATGTCTCGACCTCACTCAGACCATGTTTCCTCGAACATGTCTCCACCTCACTCAGACCACAACTCCTCGAACATGTCTCCACCTCACTCTGACCACGTCACCTCGAACATGTCTCGACCTCACTCTGACCACGTCTCCTCGAACATGTCTCCACCTCACTCTGACCACGTCTCCTCGAACATGTCTCCACCTCACTCTGACCACGTCTCCTCGAACATGTCTCTACCTCACTCTGACCACATCTCCTCGAACATGTCTCGACCTCACTCTGACCACGACTCCTCGAACATGTCTCGACCTCACTCTGACCACATCTCCTCGAACATGTCTCGACCTCACTCTGACCACGACTCCTCGAACATGTCTCCACCTCACATTAACCACATCTCCTCGAACATGTCTCGACCTCACTCAGACCACGTCTCCTCAAACATGTCTCCTCCTCACATTAACCACGTCTGCTCGAACATGTCTCAACCTCACTCTGACCACATCTCCACGAACATGTCTCCACCTCACATTAACCACGTCTCCTCGAACATGTCTCCACCTCACTCTGACCACGTCTGCTGGAACATGTCTCAACCTCACTCTGACCACGTCACCTCGAACATGTCTACACCTCACACTGACCACGTCTCCTCGAACAAGTCTCAACCTCACTCTGACCACGTCTCCTCGATCATGTATCGACCTCACTCTGACCACGTCTCCTCGAACATGTCTCCACCTCACTCTGACCACGTCTCCTCGAACATGTCTCCACCTCACATTAACCATGTCTCCTCGAATATATCTCGTCCTCACTCTAACCACGTCTCCTCGAACATGTCTCCACCTCACTCTGACCACTTTTCCTCGAACATGTCTCAACCTCACTCTGACCATGTCTCCTTTAACATGTCTCAACCTCACTCTGACCACGTCTGCTCGTACATGTCTCGACCTCACTCTGACCACGTCTGCTCGTACATGTCTCGACCTCACTCTGACCATGTCACCTCGAACATGTCTCAACCTCACCCTGACCACGTCTCCTCGAACATGTCTCGACCTCACATTAACCTCGTCTCCTCGAACATGTCTCGACCTCACTATGACCACGTCTCCTCGAACATGTCTCAACATCACCCTGACCACGTATCCTCGAACATGTCACGACCTCACATTAACCTCGTCTCCTCGAACATGTCTCGAACTCACTATGACCACATCTCCTCGAACATGTCTCAACCTCACCCTGACCACGTATCCTCGAACATGTCTCGAACTCACCCCGACCACGTCTCCTCAAACATGTCTCGACCTCACATTAACCACGTCTCCTCGAACATGTCTCAACCTCACTCTGACCACGTCTCCTCGAACATGTCTCGACCTCACATTAACCACGTCTCCTCGAACATGTCTCGACCTCACCCTGACCACGTCTCCTCGAACATGTCTCCACCTCACTCTGACCACATCTCCTCGAACATGTCTCGACCTCACTCAGACCACGTTTCCTCGAACATGTCTCCACCTCACTCTGACCACATCTCCTCGAACATGTCTCGACATCACTCAGACCACGTCTCCTCGAACATGTCTCCACCTCACTCTGACCACATCTCCTCGAACATGTCTCGACCTCACTCAGACCACATCTCCTCGAACATGTCTCCACCTCACTCTGACCACGTCTCCTCGAACATGTCTCGACCTCACTCTGACCACGTCTCCTCGAACATGTCTCCACCTCACTCTGACCTCGTCTCCTTGAACATGTCTCCACCTCACTCTGACCACGTCTCCTCGAACATGTCTCTACCTCACTCTGACCACATCTCCTCGAACATGTCTCGACCTCACTCTGACCACGACTCCTCGAACATGTCTCGACCTCACATTAACCACATCTCCTCGAACATGTCTCGACCTCACTCTGACCACGTCTCCTCAAACATGTCTCCTCCTCACATTAACCACGTCTGCTCGAACATGTCTCAACCTCACTCTGACCACATCTCCTCAAACATGTCTACACCTCACATTAACCACGTCTCCTCGAACATGTCTCCACCTCACTCTGACCACGTCTGCTGGAACATGTCTCCACCTCACATTAACCACGACTCCTCGAACATGTCTCCACCTCACATTAACCATGTCTCCTCGAACATGTCTCGACCTCACTCTGACCACGTCTCCTCGAACATGTCTACACCTCACACTGACCACATCTCCTCGAACAAGTCTCAACCTCACTCTGACCACGTCTCCTCGATCATGTATCGACCTCACTCTGACCACGTCTCCTCGAACATGTCTCCACCTCACTCTGACCACTTTTCCTCGAACATGTCTCAACCTCACTCTGACCATGTCTCCTTTAACATGTCTCAACCTCACTCTGACCACGTCTCCTCGAACATGTCTCAACATCACCCTGACCACGTATCCTCGAACATGTCACGACCTCACATTAACCTCGTCTCCTCGAACATGTCTCGACCTCACTCTGACCTCGTCTCCTCGAACATGTCTCGAACTCACCCCGACCACGTCAACTCGAACATGTCTCGACCTCACATTAACCACGTCTCCTCGAACATGTCTCAACCTCACTCTGACCACGTCTCCTCGAACACGTCTCAACCTCACTCTGACCACGTCTCCTCGAACATGTCTCGACCTCACTCAGACCACGTCTCCTCGAACATGTCTCGAACTCACCCCGACCACGTCTCCTCGAACATGTCTCGAACTCACCCCGACCACGTCAACTCGAACATGTCTCGACCTCACATTAACCACGTCTCCTCGAACATGTCTCAACCTCACTCTGACCACATCTCCTCGAACATGTCTCGACCTCACTCTGACCACATCTCCTCAAACATGTCTCGACCTCACTCAGACCACGTCTCCTCGAACATGTCTCAACCTCACTCTGACCACGTCTCCTCGAACATGTCCTGACCTCACTCTGACCATGTCACCTTGAACATGTCCTGACCTCACTCTGACCACATCTCCTCGAACATGTCTCGACCTCACTCAGAACACGTCTCCTCGAACATGTCTCAACCTCACTCTGAACACGTCTGCTCGTACATGTCTCGACCTCACTCTGACCACATCTCGAACATGTCTCAACCTCTCTCTGACCACGTCTCCTGGAACATGTCTCAACCTCACTCTGACCACGTCTCCTCGAACATCTCTCAACCTCACTCTGACTAAGTCTCCTCGATCATGTCTCCACCTCACTCTGACCACATCTCCTTGAACATGTCTCAACCTCACTCTGACCACGTCTCCTCAAACATGTCTCAACCTCACATTAACCACGTCTCCTCGAACATGTCTCGACCTCACTCTGACCACGTCTCCTCGAACATGTCTCGAACTCACTCTGACCACGTCTCCTCGAACATCTCTCAACCTCACTCTGGCTAAGTCTCCTCGATCATGTCTCCACCTCACTCTGACCACATCTCCTCGAACATGTCTCAACCTCACCCTGACCACGTCTCCTCAAACATGTCTCAACCTCACATTAACCACGTCTCCTCAAACATGTCTCGACCTCACTCTGACCACGTCTCCTCAAACATGTCTCAACCTCACATTAACCACGTCTCCTCGAACATGTCTCGACCTCACTCTGACCACGTCTCCTCGAACATGTCTCCACCTCACTCTGACCACGTCTCCTCGAACATGTCTTCACCTCACTCAGACCAGGTCTCCTCGAACATGTCTCGACCTCACTCCGACCACGTCTCCTCGAACATGTCTCGACCTCACATTAACCACGTCTCCTCGAACATGTCTTGACCTCACTCCGACCACGTCTCCTCGAACATGTCTCGACCTCACTCCGACCACGTCTCTTCGAACAAGTCTCCACCTCACTCTGACCACGTCTCCTCGAACATTTCTTGACCTCACTCTGACCACGTCTCTTCGAACAAGTCTCAACCTCACTCTGACCACGTCTCCTCGAACTTGTCTCGACTCACTCTCACCACGTCTCCTCGAACATGTCTTGACCTCACTCTGACCACGTCTCTTCGAACAAGTCTCAACCTCACTCTGACCACATCTCCTCGAACTTGTCTCGACTCACTCTCACCACGTCTCCTCGAACATGTCTTGACCTCACTCTGACCACGTCTCTTCGAACAAGTCTCAACCTCACTCTGACCACGTCTCCTCGAACTTGTCTCCACCTCACTCTGAACACGTCTCCTCGAACATGTCTCCACCTCACTCTGACCACGTCTCCTCGAACTTGTCTCGACTCACTCTCACCACGTCTCCTCGAACATGTCTTGACCTCACTCTGACCACGTCTCCTCGAACTTGTCTCCACCTCACTCTGACCACGTCTCCTCGAACATGTCTTCACCTCACATTAACCACGTCTCCTCGAACATGTCTAGACCTCACTCTCACCACGTCTCCTCGAACATGTCTCAACCTGACTCCATCTTTGTATTGCACCTGCACGCCTCAAATCTCGAGTTCGCCTCAGCTTTGCTCACCTCTTCTTTGTTTGCAGTAATTGTTTACTTGTTAATTTACAGAACCAGTGTTTAGTTGTATTTATTGCTGATTCCATAGCCTATGGACTCGTTTTCAAGGGCTCTACAACCATGTTCTCAATATTATTAATTATTTTTTTCTTCTTTATGTATTTGCAGTTTGTCTTCTTTTGCACATTGGCTCTTTGTGTGTAGTTTTTCATGGGTTCTGTGTATTTCTCCATTCTATTGTGAATGCCTGCACGACAATGAATTTGAGGGTGGGCTACGAGATTTACGTTGAAGTTTGTCAAAGAGTTTGACACACCTCACTCCCCAGCTGAGAGAATCCCCTTGGCAGCTTGATGCGGAGTAATACCAACAATCACTGCCTGTCTTTGTACCCTCCCTCCTGAGGGTGCAGAGGCTGTGCTGCCTCACTGCTGAGGCACTGTGATCATGTCAGGCACAGTGGAGGAGGTGCGCTGAGCCCTACTGAACGGACACTCTCTTCCTGTGCCTCTCCAGCCGGCTTTGGTTTTGTTGTAGGTTCACTGCCTGCAGGCTTTGCCTCTTTCAGTCACGTGAGCTGAACTTTACTCAGCATTAAACGCAGCCTCTGGGACTCACAGCTCTTTAGCAACAGTGTAAAGTGGGTCACCTCCTATCGGAGGAATCTCACTGAGTCTAATCAGCCCATCACGCCGAGAGCAGCCCTTTCATTAATCCCCGCTATGTCGCTATGGAACTGCAATTCTTCCTTGACTGTTTATCGAATTTTCCTTTAAAATTATTAAAACTGCATCCACCCACATTGAGAATGAAGGATCAATGTTATTTGCTGTATACATTTGCATATATTAGGAATTTGCTGTGGTGTGTTGGTGTGACATGAGACAAAGAATAACAACATAAAATGACTTATATTAAAATAAAGTTAGAGCCATGGATATGGAATAAAATATGCAACAATAAATAAATGCCAGTGTGTATTTGCAATGTTAATAAGAAGTGGTTTAAAGTGTTTGGACTATATTATATTTTTGTGTGACTGTATGTTCCTTGTGCTGTGTGTGACTGTTTGTACCTTGGCCCTGGTGTAACGCTGTTCTATTTGGCTGTATTCATGGGTGTTCAGGTATGGCTGGGTGACTATTAAACTTGAACTTGAGCTTTACAGTGCAATGCAGAGATGGGGGAAATAGATAGAGGTGATGGGGGGTGTAACTGGAGTGTTTGATCCGATTAACTGCCTGGGGTAAGTAGTGCTTGAAATGGCATGAAGTTTTCATTTTAATAGCCCTATAGCTCTTTTTAAAGCATGCACACTATATATTCCATCCGCTTAATTTTAAGGCCAAAGATAGCAGGCAGATAACACTCATAATGTTACAGTAAGACTTGAAGTGAAATGTTCTCCCTGTCCTGTTCAAGGGCTTTGTCAGTGTGCATGTCCTCACCTGAGCATGGATCAGTCCAAACAGCAGGGCACCTTCATGTCAGAGGTGTCGTGTGCCCCGTTACAGGAAGGGTGGTTGTGGGAAGGGTTCACCAGCATGCTGCCTGGATCAGACGATATGAGCTTGGGCTGTTTCCTCTGGAGTGGCAGACCTGACATCCGTATGTAATGCTATGAAAGGCATGGATAGACTGTTTTCCCCAAGGGAACGTCAAGACCTTGAGCACTTGCATTGAAGGTGAGGGAGGTGTAAGTTCAAATGAGATGTGTAGGACAAGTTCTTTTGTCGAGAGACTGGTCGGGTCCGAAGTCCACGTTCCGGTTCTGGATCCCGTCCGCGGACTCCGGACTCCTGGTCCTTTGACCGCCCCTCATTTCGCCTTGAACTCACCTAGTCACACCTGAGGATCATCTTGGCTTGGTTGGGCTCTAGGAGGCACACCTGATGCCTATCGGTTGGCTGTGAATATAAGGGGCTCTGGGATTGAGTATAGTTGGGGGGTTGTCCTGTCTGGGAGTACCACTGTTAATGGTGAGTTCTGTGAGTGACCTATGGACTGGGTTGCTCTGTAGCCCGCCTGAGTCTTCTGGCCGCAGTGAGTCTTCGAGTCACCCAGGACCGAGCTCCCTTCCTATCCCTTGCCTCTGTTGGGTAAGCCAGGCCGGATTGCTGTTGGCTGGTGGGGGACTCTACCCCTTCCTATCCCTTGCCTCTGTTGGGTAAGCCAGGCCGGATTGCTGTTGGCTGGTGGGGGACTCTACCCCTTCCTATCCCTTGCCTCTGTTGGGTAAGCCAGGCCGGATTGCTGTTGGCTGGTGGGGGACTCTACCCCTTCCTATCCCTTGCCTCTGTTGGGTTGTGCCCTGTGACCTGCCTAGGCTCCTGTGTCCTGTCTGGGAGGTCCAGGCCCTGCCCAGGAGTTCTGTGGCCTGCCCAGGCCCCTGTGACCTGCCTGGGAGGTTCAGGCCCTGCCCAGGAGTTCTGTGACCTGCCCAGGCCCCTGTGTCCTGCCTGGGAGGTCCAGGCCCTGCCCAGGAGTTCTGTGACCTGCCCAGGCCCCTGTGACCTGCCTGGGAGGTCCAGGCCCTGCCCAGGGGGCTATCCTCCCAGCATTCCTAGTCCCAAGAACCCATCCTCTAGCCAAGCCTCGAGAGCATCTCTGAACTCCAGGATCCTCTCTGAACACCACAGTCTCCACGAATGCCATGGTCTCCACACCATGTCCTACCTTTTAGCTTGTCCCATCCTGCCCCCAGTGCTTCAGTGCCTGTGTCCTGCATTTGGGTCCAGTCTCACATTGGGTGCCTGGAATGGGCTGCCAAGGGTAGTGCAAGTAGATAAAGCACTAGTTTTAAGATAGAAACAAGAATATGCTGGAATGGAAAGGTGTGGATCATGTGCAGGCAGAAAAGATTTAGTTTAATTTGGCATTGTATTCAGCACAGACAGTGTGGGCTGAAGGGCCTGTTCCTGTGCTGTACTGTTCTACACTCGGTGGCCACTTTATTAGGTACAGGAGAGGAGCCCAGTGTGACTTTCTGCTGCTGTAACCCATCCACTCCAGGATCCAATGGGTTGTGTGTTCAGAGATGCTTCTCTGCACACCACTGTTGTAATTGAGTTGCTGTCGCAGTCCTGTCAGCTTGAACCAGTCTGGCCACTCTCCTCCGAACTCCCTCTCATTAACAAAGTGTTTTTGTTCACAGAACTGCCACTTACTGTGTTTTTTTTTGTTTTTTGCACCATTCTCCGTAAACTGTAGAGACTACGGTTCATGAAAATCTCAGGAGATCAGCAGTTTCTGACGTACTCAAACCTCCCTGTCTGACACCAAGTCATCCCATGGTCAGTGTCACATTTCCTCCCCATTCTGATGTTTGGTCTGAGCAACAACTGAACCTCTTGACCATGTCTCCGTGCTCTGATACAGTGAGTTGCTGCCACATGATTGGCTGATTATATATTTGTATTAACGAGCAGGTGTACCTAGTAAAGTGGCCACTGAGTGTATGTTCTAATTATATAGTGTCCCCTCCTAGAACCTTCAGCGATCACTGACTCAGAGGAGAGGACGTACCTGACAATGCTTGTTCGGGTACTGGCTGATTCATGAACGTGATTCAGGCTGAAGGATAGGCACAAGAGATTCTGCAGATGCTGAAAATCGAGAGCAACACACACAAAGATTCTGGAGGAACTGAGTAGGTCAGGTAGCATCTATAGAGAGGAATAAATAGTTGATGTTTCAGGCCAAGATCCTTCATCAGGACTGGCCTGAAACATCAACTCCTAATTCCTCTCCATAGATTCTGCTTGACTCGCTTGAGTTCCTCCTCCATTTTGTGTTTGTTGTTCAGCTTGAAGGATTTTCAGGCAGTGTGTATGCCTCCCCATCTCCGCTCCACTGGCTACTGATCCACATTATTTGCATTGAACATCATCTACCAATTATTTGTCATTTCAAAAGTTAAATCTTCTTTGCTCCCTATCCCATCCCTCATCCTAATTTTGGCGATGGATTGGTTGGTTGTTGTATCCAACGATGACAGCAAAACCAGTGCAGGAGAGTTATGAAAGTGGAAAATCCATACGCTGGGGCAGTTCCACTCTCTCGACCGCACAAGTCCGGCTCCAGTGGTTTGAGTAGCCATCACGAACAGGGCTCTTCCTTGGTTGCAGTGGGTAACCATGACGTCTTCTGTGCCTGGTCCTGCCCTTCGCTCTCCACACAGTGTTGTAGAACTGCCTTCCTGGCCGTTGGATGTCAGCGTTGATCTCATCTGTCCACTCTGCCGGAGCTGGCTTTGCAATTAGGACAGGCATGCCCCTCCCTCACCAGAACATGATGCCTACCGGCTGCCCCCACCTGGTTATACCAACAGCGTGCATAAATTTGGAATCGTCCACAAATTTAAGGTTTGACTTCAAACTTTAAATTCGCATCCTTCCACACTGCCCCGCCCACCACTCTCTGCTCCTGCCATGAGGCAGCTAGCAGTCTGAATCTGCTGGCTTAATCCACACTCTATCTCTGGGTTCCTTATCAAAGGCCATTTGAAGTTCATATGAATTAATTCTCTTACATTATCTCCGTCTCCTCTGTCTGCTATGATTTAAAACATTCAATAAGACTGGTCAAGCAAGGCTTCTCCTTCTACGATCCCTACTAAATGCTCATTATTCCTCGTCTCATCCTTGCAAAGATGAAGAGTAACTGTTGCAATGAGAAGTGACAGTCATGGGGAAGTGGAATTCACTCTTTGGCTTTGCTCTGACTGGTACATAGAACAGTTAACATTACAGCTCAGTACAGGCCCTTCGGCCCACAATGTTGTGCTGACCTTTTAGCCTACTCTAAGATCAATCTAACCCTCCCCTT